>NC_060250.1:75694270-75906410 GCF_921293095.1 Ischnura elegans
ATTATTTTTCTTGATTTTTCCTTGCTAGTTCTATAATTGAGAGGAGACTAACATAAGGCTTTCCAAATGAATGCATTTCTCTTCGGGAATTTTGGGATTTTTGGGACTTTGGCAAAGTAACTCTATATTCCCTATTATTATTTATTATTCATAAAGGAAGCATCTTACATGTGAAATTAAACGGCCAGCATTGCTATTATTGGGTGATACCTCTCTCGCTGGTACGTTGGAAAACGAAAATAAAACCTCATTAAATTTGTTTTCCTCAAAATCAACTCTGAAATTAACATTAATGCGTAATAACTTATTTTGGTGTTAGGTAATGTTTTGCAGACGTTTCTTAGCGTTAAGGTCCTAACAGCGTAATCCAATTGCTTTTCGCGTATATGTTGTCGTAAAACCTTTCACCATTATTGACGATCTATCGAAGTTGAAGGTAATTTCTCGTTAGACTTATACTGCCATAAGATCCTTTCTCTTCATCATTAGTCAACAGTCCTAAGATTGGTTTTACCCAGCTCTCTATTTCTCTCTCCTATCCGCTAACCCTTTCATAGTGACGTATTTCTTACACCTGTTCTTTTATGATTTTTTTCAATAGGCTATCTTGTCTCATAATGTGGCCAACTAAGTTGTCCCGTCTTCTCCTTAAGGGTTTTAGAGGACTTCTCTTATCTCTCGCTCTTCATAGCACTTCCTTTAAACAGGAAACAGTAAGTACACGATCGATCCATTTTATCTTCATCATTCTTCGGTAGCCTTTCTTTCTATAATTGCAGATTTTTTAATCTAATATCCAGATTTTATGGCCGGGTAAGCCTGTTTTCTTTGTTAGTCAGTCGATTAAGGACGGCGAGAAGATTATGTTTTGCGATTTTCATATAAATTACATATATTCCGCTTCTCGCATGGTCTGGTTTTGCTGGTTTTCTTTCCGTTAATGTGATGAATCTTCTTTTTATTGGCCGAGTAATGCTAAAATTACTCAATAATGAAGTCTTATTGCGGGTAATACTGGAGCGATTTGCAAAATATCATTTTCCTTAATCAAAGAATAATCTTTTTTTCCAAGTATCCCAAGTAGGCTTCCGCGGAGATTATGATGAATTCTGCTGGTTTTTCCGGGCATTCTTCCGCGTTTATCCATTTGTAGGACGATATTTCGCCAACGTTCCAGTTGGCTTCCTCAGGTCCACTGAAGTGATGATGCAGAAATTTGTTCATCTTATATACACCCCGTTTGCCGCCTTTTTTCTCGAGGTGTGCCCTGATTGGTCAGGATCTTTGAAGACCCTTTTCCACGCGCTGGCGAGATTGTAGCCGTCTTCACGGTTGAAGTTCTTTGTCGTTTTGGCGATTTCAATTGCCTCCCTGATTATTCTCGGGTAGTAGCGGCCTTCTTTGTTCAGAAGAGAGGCGTTGTCAAAATCAATATTGTGTGTCGGTCCACTCCATTGGTGTTCCGCTACCGCTGACTGGGTGAAATGTCTATTTTTTACTGCCCTTCTGTGCTCTTGGACTCGGCATTTCAGTGCTCGTGATGTTTGGCCGATGTAGGACTCACCGCAGCTGCATTTAATTTGATATACTCCTCCACAGATGTCTTTAGGGTGGTGGTCTTTCGTGTTGACGAGGATATTCGACATCTTGGTGACGCATTTGAATCTGGTCATGATGTTGTGTTTCTGGAGAGCTCTCGCGATCTTTTCCGTGGTACCGGCGACGTAAGGTAGGATAGCGTGTGCCCTCGCCTTTTCTGTAGTAGGGCTCTCTTCATTGGTCCTTTTTGGGGCCATCCGCGACTGCTTACGTTCCATTTTGTGGAAAATCTTCAAGATGTTTTCTCGCCGGAAGCCGTTCATCTGGAAAGTTTCCATTAAATGCCGTTTTTCTTTTTCGATGGAGGCAGCGTCTGAGATGGAGCATGCTCGGTGGAATAATGTTTTAATTACTCCGAATTTCTGTTGTGGGTGGTGATGGGAGTCTGCATGGAGATATCGGTCCGTGTGGGTATTTTTTCGAAAAACGGAGTGTCCCAAAGTCCCATCTCCTTTCTTCTCGACCAGTACGTCTAGAAAAGGTAGGCGATTGTCCGTTTCCATCTCCATGGTAAATGTTATGGCAGCATTTTGTACGTTCAGGTGGTGCAAGAACTTCTGGAGTTCATCTTTTCCGTGGGGCCATATCACAAATGTGTCATCCACATACCTCACAAAGAGTTTTGGCTTTTTGTTGAAGGACTGCAGGGCTTTCCGTTCAAAATCTTCCATGAAAAGATTGGCGATTACCGGGGAGAGTGGGGACCCCATTGCAGCACCAATAATCTTTTAAATGAGCCAGATAACACAGGTCCAAGGAGTTTATAAAGGCTGGCCCACATCGATCTTTATTCACAATGAACCTTCATGTTTGATGCAAAAAAATGGGGGTTGAGCTCCTACGGCCTCGGAAATTATAGAAAAGAAATTCTCGATTAGCCGTATAATTCTCCCTTCTCGTCCATTTTGCAAGCCAGAAATGTTACTGCGTTGGTGTGCAGGAAGGGGGAGAAATTCCCCGCTGGGACCAAACACCGGCCTCTCAACCGGAAAGCCCAAAACACACACACTCACACATTCACTCTCAAGAAACATACACAGCAAGATCCAAGATCCACAACAAGATCAGGGAGGCTGTAGGGACCTCCACTAAGGATTCTCGCTCCACAAAAAAACGGGAATCTTCACAGGATGGGCCTGTTAAAGATAGCTAGTGATTTGTGGAAACACGTGCACTCAATAAGCAATCACTCACACATTCACTCACCTGTAGATGGCTTCAATGTTCCGGGAGAAAAATTTGCTCCAAGAGAGCGTCGTCGGGGATCGGCAAGGGGACGAGGAAAACACACGTATACGTAGACTTTCAGCCTCGTGTTGTAAGTGCATTTGGTTCTTCCTTCCGCACGCTGAAGAGGGCTACTTTGTGGCCGAAATACGTGTACGTGTGTTTTCCTCGTGTGTATTGGGCTCTCCGGTTGAGAGAATGGTGTTTGGTCCTAATTTTTCCCCCTTCCCGCACACCAACGCAGTAGCATTTCTGACTTGCAAGGTGGACGAGCAGGGAGAATTATACGGCCATTTGAGAATTTATTTTCAATAACTTCATGTTTGAGCTTAGGCCCTTTACACATGGACTCGAGGCGCGGTGTGCGGTCGCCGCTTTTCACATAGGCTCGAGCGAAAACCGTCCACGTCATGCACAATGTCAGTCGTGTGGATCTTGCCAAGGTGGAATTATGTCATGCTGCCACGTGAAATTCAAGGAATTGCTGTACGCAAGTTATGACAAAACGGAAGACAAATGCCCGTCAATGGAGATTTTGGGTGCACCCAATTGTGGCACATAGGCTGTAAAAAAAACCGCTTTCGTGACCACATTTATTGAACTACGTGTTGATGTATGCAAGTTTTTCAATTATTTTCGCATGCCCACTCCCAAAACAGGAAACTGTGGAAAACAAACTAATTTAAACAAACGATAAATGAAGCGATAGATTATGACATGAGTACGGGGAGGTTTGGAGGTGTAGCATAGGATCAGCCCTCCGTGGCGGAGACGTATCAGGTAAGGGCAATTGGGAGGAAGAACTCGTGGCCACTTCTGTTTTCATTTCGGGGAAAAAAGATGAGAGATAGGAAAGTTTTGAGGTGCCTGTATAAGAGAGATTTGGATAAGCAATTGCTCCTCATTGTGTGCCTCAAGAGGCTGACTCGGTTCTTCTGTCTTACCCTCATGAGGCTTATATGATACCTTAAAAAAGCCTTTCTTGCCTCCGTTTTTACGTGAGGAGTATTATATTTCACCATTTGTTCCGGTTTTGCCATAACCTTATAAATTTTCTTAAAATGTGTGATACATTTGCATTTTTGGCTATCTTAAAATTTGATGTCTTTTCATTTTATTGAAAACTGAAATACTTCATTTTTCTTGCTTCATTCTCGTTTCGGTGTTAATTTTTATAAATAGCAGTTCTGTTACAAGTAATTAATTTACAGTATTCATGCCTGGGATTTCTTTGATGTGGTTATTTAAGTTTCAGTGCCCTATATTTTAGTTTTATTTCTAATTCTTTATGATATGAAGTTACGACGTGAATATTTTTCAAACTACCGTTAAAGTTTCTGCCCCACTATGATAATCGGCAATGTCTGAAATATGCCTCTGCCATATTGTGGGGTAAGCTCTATAGTTCTCTGTCCTAAAAAAAGTTAACAACCTTCGGGTTAAAAAACTTTGTAAGTGACTGTGACATATTTACTTGTAATTTATTCATAAATTTAAATATTGCGATTGGATTTGCGATTGTTCCTCTTTGAGTATCTTTGACAGACTATCTTCCTTCATAACACTCAAATTAAGCACTAAATCAGTCATCTGTATCAAGGTCTTTACACCAAAGCGTTCACCTTGCAATATGGCCTAAGGTTTATTCAACTCCTTGCATATTGCATTATGATCTCGATTTCATTGAGACGGCTCTCATCAATTAGCTGGTGAGGTGAAATACGCTAATATTGGTGGTTGTCATAATACTGCAATATCCCCTTGCGATACTTTGCCAGGGGTTTTTGTTTGAACTGCTGGAGGCAATTTCAGAGCCAGAAAAACTCAATCTAGACTAAACTTTGACGTTTACATTTCAGCACAAGCTTAAGAAAAAAACATATTTTGGTCGTCATCGACCAAGTGTTTCTCGTACGGAAGTCTGAAAAAGTTGAAATACAACCTCCTAGTTCTTAGATCTACAAAAACTCATTATTTTTTATTTTATTGTCTATCTCATTCCAACTGGATAGATATGCGGCCATATTTAAAATTTCTAAGAATCCAACTTCATTCTGTTTTTACGCTCTCGAATGGAAGTGGTTTCTCAGTAATAGTGAGCTTTTTCAACCATAAGCTCCGCTGGAGATATATTGAAGGTTTATTTCAAAGCTATTGTGCAACAATGAGTCTGAAAGATACCACTCGATACCGCTGCTTTATTACTGTATCATTATTACTGGCCATTACGCCGTTTAACATATTCTGGGCAAATACATTTATTAGTGTCAGCACAATTTTGCGGGCAATTATTTTCTTTCTATGTAATGAGGTTAAGATATTTCTTGAAAAATTGAAATCTTTCAAAAATGTTTGTTTTCGTAAGTTTTTATCACTTATAGTAAATGAATTATTTCAATTGCATTGAATTTTTATGTAAACTTCAATGGAATAAGTCCAACGGATTTTTATAAGCCGAGAATGCCAATAGACTTCTGCATCAATAATTAAAATATAAATGTAAAACTGGTATGTTGTGTGAAAGGACAGAATTTATTACTTTAAACCTGAGATTTCATAATCGTTATGGTTTCTGTATTCATGGAATAGGTATAATTAAATTACTTATCAAATTAATTACATTGGCTTTAATGCCGCAAATGCATACATTTTCTGGACACTATCCAGTACGTCACAGTATTGGCGAAACTTGACTGGTCCCTACGCGTTTTAAGGCGATTGGCTTTTCGTGTGCAGTCAATGTATGAACACAAAAACTGAAGACTTCAACGAGCGGTACAACATCATACAAAATAGAGGAATATATCAACATACTGCGCTGAGGATTTTTGCTTTAAGTGAATTATTTTTCCAGGAATTGATCGCTCAATTTTTTTAAAACTTTTTTCTCATACTAAGCCGAAGGAGCAGCGTGTAAAATCAGGGTATTACATACGCGGCGGGTAGCGGTTCATTAGAGATTAATGGCGAGCATAACAAGAGGGGAGAGCAGGATCGGTATTTCATAATGCAGAACTGTTGGTAAAATAACTCGAAAATAATAGAGTTTTACCGTGAAAGCAAGAGTGCAGCAGAAATTAATGAATGGGATATTATTGCTGATATTGAATGCTTTTACATGATATAAATTGTAAATGGGTCATTTAATTAATAATTACAATAATTTAACCTGTTTAATTGTAATTGGAGTACAATATATGCTGTTTTTAAGTTATTTATGGGTCTATTAAAGCATATTTTGTCACTCATTTGTGGGAGACTTCAGTTTAGAAGTTGTATATGTTGGAGCTTTATCAAAGAGCGACTAATATCAGCGATAACGTAGGTCATGTAGTAAGTGACTTGGTATTTGACCTTTAGTTTCATCACCCCGATTGGCGATCCTCGTGCTACTCTATGAAAACATTCACCTCAGGAGAAATTCAAACTTGGCGCGCAGTGGTGGATTGAAAGTCAGTGGGATGAGGTTCGCTCAGAGAGCTAACGGGTTTGTATAAGTATGGTTCTCTCTCCTCGCTTCGATATGCTGGGAGTCGTGGCGTGCTCCTGTAATCCAGCTACTTGGAGGCTTGGTGCAGTGGATGGTTTGTGTACGGGGGTCCTGGCGATGGGTTGTCCCACGTTGACTGGGCGTCCGCACTAAGCTCGGCATCGACATGGCCAACCTGGAGGAGTCTGGGTTTGCCAGGTCGCCTAAGGAGAGGCGGATCGGGCCAGGGGGGAAACCAAGCAGCCAAAAGTCTCCGTGGCGAGCAGTAGTGGGATCGCGCCCGGGAGTGGGAGCCCACCGACAGCCCGCACACATATCCAGACCTGTACCTTTTGACACTTTTTTTCCCATCCTAATTTTCAGTATTTGCGGTAATTGAGACAAATTTCAGTGTATTTTACCATTTTGGGCCATTTATTTTATTTTGAAAGTTTATTTACGCCATCAACAGTAGTATGCATGAATATCATGTGGAAAAATATGAAGATGAGATCTGAATTGGCATAATAGTTTTAATAAAAGATATATTATGTCGGAATATTTCATATTTGCGCAAATTTAGTCAACTATCAGCAGATTTTTACCGTTTTGACCTTTTTATTTTATTTTGAAAGCTTACTTACACCATCATCAATAATATATTGAATAATTCTCTTGAGTTGTAAAGATGGCATTTGGTTAATATAAATTTACAAATATTTTGCTGCTTTTTTTCTATCAAAATTTTTATTATATGCGGTAATTTAGTCAAATTTCAGTATATCTTAGTATTTATTGCGGAATATATTTTATTTTGAATGCATATCTACGCCATCATCAGTATATTATGCCGTAATATATTTTGTGAAAAAAATGTCAAGATGATATTTTTTTTTGGAAAAGTGGTTCATTATTGACAACGAAATTTTTTTAAATTTCTATCCCTATTTTTTATATTTGCTATGATTGTGTTATCATATAGTACATTTGTCAGTGAACTCAAATTTGAATGTTACTTGGTAAAATCAATATTTTAAATTTCAATATACTTAAATTATTTTAGAATATTAAAAACGACCTTTCATGCCTCAGAAATATTTTCATGCAACGATAAATAAATCTATGCAATTCGATGGAAACTAAAAATGAAGGCCCGTAGGCAACTTCTGACAGCTTTGATAATATCAATTTTACTCTCAAATCATAAAAAAAGCAATTCTTTTGTATATTTTTTTGTGTCTTCTTGATAATGTTTCCGTAGCTTTGTCCGTTTTTAAATTATATCCCACCAATGTGGACCATGCAGTATTTCACAAAGTTATTATATCTTTGCCAGGTTTGCTTAACCTATATTTTATCTTATTTAAACATCTTATTTAATACAATAACCAGCCCTAGTTTTTGTAACAAATATACGTTTTTTTTAGGTCAAAATCCGTGATAGCTGGTTTCTTGATAAGATATGATGGTGAGTTTCTTAATCGATATGATACGAGTTTCTTAATCGAATCCACTTCGATAGCATTTTTTTCAAATGTAAAATGATGGCCGATAGTCATGCACCGGCCATCAGTCACCCCTACCCATTCCCTTCTTGTAATTATTTCTTCGGCTCGGCCCATTACTCTTCTCTTTGCCCATGAATCCTAGTATTACATTCCTCCCTATTTTCGATTTACACGATTAATTCCCCGCATCACTAATTTCAGCAGGTCCTCGCTCCTATACCATCCATTACGCAATATATGCTATTTAACTTTATTTTCACGAAGGCATATGCTTTAATGAGGACGAATTTTGTGAAAGCCCATATAGGTAGATTGGTTATTACAACCCTTGTTGTTTCGGTTGTGCGATGGGAAAGAAAAAAGTTTTAGTGAGCAATTTCTGCATCAATTTCTTCTGCGTTGTCATCAGTTTTTTTATGTTATTAATAGTCGAAAATGAAAAGGAGACTTCGTTGATTTCCACTGATTAATTTCGTCCGTACGACATGTTTCGAACCATAAAGGTCATTATCAAGTACAATTTTTGTACGTGTACGGGTTTTACTTGATAATGACCTTTATGGTTACGCTACGCTACGCTACGCTATTCAGGGTAACTTTTCAGTTATTCATGCGATGTTCAGCGTATGCTGGTAATCGATGTTGTGGTGTGTTTTATGTAATTGGCGTTATTGTGTTACTTGGCTATTATTGTATCTATGGTTTCGAGCGTGTAATTGCAGATCTAGATCGTGGGTATTTGAAGTGTGGATTGTCTGTGTAGTTCCATAAAGGAGTGATTAGATTGTTTTGTGTTTTGTTGAGTGACTGTTGGAATGATGTCGCCATATCATTAAGGCATTGTGTCATTGTTTTGATGTTTAGGTTGTCTTGTATGTAAGTGTTTCGGACGAACCAGGGAGCTCCCGTGATTGTCCTTAGTGTTTTGTTCTGAATGACTGTGAGTTTTTGTAGGTGTGATTTGGCTATGGATCCCCACGCTGGATAGCCATATGTTAGGATTGGCCTGATCATGGCCGTGTATAAGATTTTTTTGGTATGTAGTCCCAGGTGGGAACTTTTTAGGAGTGGGTAGATGGCTGCAGTCGCACTTTTTGCCTTCCGCACCGCTGCTGTTGTATTGGCGCTCCAGGTCAGCTTCTCATCCAGAAGGACGCCCAGGAATTTTGATGTTGTGCTTCGTGAGATGCGGCTGTTGCCGTAGTATATTGGAGTTGAGATTGATTTTTTTCGCTTTCTGGCAAACTGCATGATTTGGCTCTTGGCCGGGTTCAGTTTCAGTTTCCATCTTTGCATCCACTCCTCGACGTCGTCGAGGTGCTCCTGGATCCGATCAGCGGCCGTGTCTGGATCGAAGGATTGGGATAGGATTGCGAGGTCGTCAGCGTAAAGGAACGTTTCTGTTTGCGGGTGGGAGGGTAGGTCGTTGATATATAAGTTGAAAAGGAATGGGGAAAGGATGGATCCTTGTGGTACTCCGGAGGAGATTGGATGTAGTGGGGATCGTGCTAGTTTGACGGAGGAGTAGAAGGTGCGGTCGGTAAGGTAGGATTGAATTAGTTTAACAAGGTAAATGGAAATGGGAGTGCAGTGGAGTTTGTGGAGGAGGCCCTGATGCCAGACACGGTCGAAGGCCTTGGACTGATCCAGGAAGACACCCACGACGTATTTGTGGATGTTGAAACCATACTGAATAGTTTCAACCAGCCGCGTTATTTGGTGAGTGGTGGAATGGCTGGAGCGAAATCCTGTTTGTTCATCGCGGATAAGTTGGTGCTCCTTAAATTCTGGAAGGAGGCGGTTTAATATGGTCTTTTCAAGCAGTTTGCCGAATACCGAGAGTAGACTGATGGGTCTATAATTGTTCGGATCTTGCTGTGCTTTTCCTGGTTTGGGAATATGGATTACTCTTGCCGATTTCCAGTCTTTAGGGAAGTAGGACATCTTGTAGCAAGTGTTGAAGAGATGACGTATGTAGAGCAGGAAATTTGGAGGAAGCTGTTTAGTTAAATGGTTGGTGAAGTTATCCGGACCTGGGGCTTTCTTCTTCGGTAGCTGTTGAATGAGAGATTGGAGTTCGGCTGGAGAAACTGGTGAAAAAGATGGGCTAGGGCAGAGTATGATGGAAGAGTTAGATTCTTCACATTCATCAGTGGCGTCCGAGTTGTCTGCGTCCTGGAACGTTTCCGCTAGTTGATCGGCGAACAAGTTCGCCTTCTCTTCGTCTGTGGTTGCCTGGATGCCATTAAAGTCCACCGGGGGGGGAGGAGTTTTACGGCAACGAAGGGATCTGGCAAGTTGCCAGACTGAGTGGTCCTTGTGGGACAGTGTCGCGATTTTCTCATCCCAGATTTTCTGACGGTGGGCTCGTATGACGGAAGTCACACGATTTCTGAGGGCTTTGTACAAGTTTCGTATGATTGGGTCCTGAGTGCGTCTCCACTGTTTCAGCGCGTTGTTTCGTCGTTGGATCAGTGGGAGAATGGACGACGGGAGTGACGTATCAATTAACGGCGTCGGCTTTGGCGTGAAAGCTGCTTCTTTCAGGCAGTGGTTTAGGCTGGCGTTGAGGAGTGAAACGTGTTTTTCCACGTCTTCCGTATTGGTACTGGAGCGTGGGTCCGGGAAGCTGATTTTAGTGGCTGAGGCGGTGAATTTACTCCAATTTATTGCCGGAGGTGGAGTAATGGTTGGGTAACAGAGTGGGAGGTTGAGTAAAATTGGGACGTGATCGGATGCTGCTAGCGGTAAGGTTGACGGTAGGAGGAATGGAGAAAGGTTTTTAGTAAGAAAGAGATCAAGAATATCGGCAGGGTGATTTGGGTTTGCCGGGAAGTGGGTAGGAGAGGGTGGAGGTAGAATTGTGAAAGGGAATGTGAGTTCGGCGTGGTGTAGGTTCCGTCCTCTTTGGTTGGTTGATTTGCAGCCCCACGCGCTGTGCTTCGAGTTCAGGTCTCCGCCCAGTACTGCTGTGGTCGAGAGGATGGATTGGAGAGCATCCAGATCTTTGTGATGGATTCCATGTCCTTTCGGGGGCAGGTATGCGCTCCAGACGTTGAGGTCGCCGTTTGCGGTGGCAAATTTGGCACCTATAAGTTCCAGCGCTTCTGTGGGTGGAGCTTTGAGTGGAGTTTCTATAAGGTGTTTCTTATATAGGAGCATCACTCCGCCGCCAATGCCGTCTTTCCTTTCGCGTCGTCGAATGATGTAGTTAGGAATGTGAAAAGCGTCGTGCGGTCTCAGCCAGGTTTCTTGTATGAGAGCTATGTCCGGTTGCTGGGAGTGCAGGATATGCAGGAGTTCGCCTTTTTTATTTTTAATGCTGCCTGCGTTCCAGGATAGCAGCTTGAGGTGGTTGAGTGTTTTGTTTGATTTATAGGCCATTAACGAGTAGCATGGCGCCGGTGATGATTTCTTCTAACAGAATATCCATTCGGGACTTGCCTTCGGCAGGATTTATGATTTTTCGGATAAGCCCGGATAGCCAGGCTTTCAGGTGGGTTTTCCACGAGTCCGTGGTGGCAGTAGGATTTTCTGGGGCCGGTGGTGGTTGGCTGTTTCTTGTGAGCGATGGCTGGGAAGGGTTTCTGGCGGGTTGAGCGGTGGTCGGCGGAACTGGGGCTGATGGTTGTGTTCGGGAAGGTTGGGGGTTCGATTGAGAAGTGGGAGCCTGGGAGGCTGCTGCTGGTAATGCTGTTGGTGGCGGACGCTCGATTTGACTGCGGGCATTCCATGCGTTTGTAGGTGGGGGCGGAGGTGGGAAATTTGCCACATCGAGGTTTGGTGGAACTGTAGGCGGCGTTTCACTGGCGGTCTTCAGACGTAGGAGCCGGGCTAGTTCTTTGTATTTTGGGCAACCTTTGTAGATTGCGATATGTGCGCCGTTGCAATTAGCGCATTTTCCTGGCGCGTCTCTGGTTTTCGTGCAAGCGGTGTGGTAGTGGGGTCCTGCACATTTAAAGCACTTCGGGTCCAAACCACACGTTTTGTGGGTGTGGCCGAAATTTAGACACTTGCGGCATTGGATTGGTCCCGGGGATTGTTTAACCGGCACCACTTTCGCGCTTAGCCCGAATATGTCCTTCATCTGAGTTAACCTTGCCCTTTCGTTAGGGCAGTCGAGCCTGACCTGAAACATAGGCAGCGGGCGCAATGGCAGAGATGGAAGTGGCGCAGCTGGGTCGTCCCGCCGGAGCTGATTTCGTTGCCTATTCTCGGCTGGCGTGGGCCGAGATGAGCGGAGCTGGACTACATGCTCGGACGTGATGCCCTTCGCAGCCAATTCTTCTTTGACGGTTTCTGGCGTGGAGTCCGCGGGCACTCCTTTGATAACAAAATGCGGTTTCTTGTCTGCTTTAAGCTGATACGTGAAGTGCGGGATCTTTTTGTCGGCCAAGATTTTTGTGGTTGCCCTGAAGTCATCAACTCTCTGACATTGAATAAGGATATCATTGCTTCGTAACGAAGCTACCGGAGGGAAAGTGCAAGCAGAGTATATTATTTTTCTCTTTTCGATCCAGTTAGTGGTGTCCCTGATGAAGATGGGCGGGATTTTAGAGGTGGATTCGGGTTCTGGCGTTTCGTCCTCGTCATCCATATCGTCACCGTCTTGGCTCAGTACTTCAAATCTGTTGGCATCGAGTACGGGCGATGTCGGGCGGGAATTTGAGATGGACGTAGGCGGAGTGTTAGCCTTGCGCTTTTTTACATTGGTGACAACAGTATATGCGGTGGGTGCCGGAATGGCATTAGTGGCTGCAGCCTGATCAAGAAAAAATGTTCGGAGTTCGGCGCCGCGTTCACTTACGAGAGCAAGGAAGCGCGGATCGTCTGTAAGCGGAGTGAATGGGACTGCCGGTGGTGAGGTAGGCGAGTCCGAGTCGATGGCGGCTGCCATGATTGTGTTGTGATTGTACCCTAGCGTGGGGACCCGACGGGTCCCCCAAGGCGTGCAGTGAGGTTGCCCTCTGCCTTGGGGTTGCCGACCGAGAGCGACCGAATGTGGGACCGGTCAAAGCGCCACCTGGGGTTTGCACCCGCCTCCCCCCAGATGCCTTTGCCGGGTGCGTGTACCTAGTGTTGAGTAGTGAACTGTAATGGTGTTTGTGGGCAAGTGGTGTGGCAATTTACGGGTAAAGATTGTGTTAGGTCCTTAAGAGGGCCAATATGAGAAAATAATTTGTCTTTATACGATACCAGTGGGTTTTCGGTGTGAGCCCTTGAGGGCGCTTGGTGCCTCTGGGTGTGCTGGAGCCTTTCCGATGACTTCTGGCGAAATCTTCTAATCTGCCGAAAAGGTCCTCTTAAGGGCCTCGGAGGCCGAAACCCTTGAGGGCGCTGAACTTCTAATGGTGTCCGGGTGCCGTTTAGCTGGTTTGCAGAGAAAAAGTTGGAGTCCCCAAAAAGGTCCTCTTAAGGGCCTAGGCGGCTCTTCAGGTAGGTGCAGGAAGTCCTACGATGGCGGAGGGTGTGGCAGGAGAACGCCGTGGGTGTCCTCGACTGCCGGCGGAGATATCGCCGAGTTGCGGTGGCGACTTTGCCGCAGGCTGATGCCGCGGGCTGGCGGCGACGATGGCTGGCGCGAAGCCGTGGGTGAGGGCGTGCTGAGTTAATCAAGTACGAGATGTCCCCAATCTCTTTTGTTAGCATTAGGAGTCATTCTATAGCAGAAATACCTTTATGGTTCGAAAAATGTCGTACGGATGAAATAAATCAGTGGAAATCAACGAAATCTCCTTTTCATTTTAGAGTATTAACTTCCACATAGTTGAGCCTAATACGTTTGAACGAGTTATTATTAGTTCTACAATTTATTTGGGGTGAATAGTTTCCTCAAGTATCTGAGTGACACCAGCAGCAGCAGGCAAGGTACTTTAAACCTGACAAGCTAAAGGCATTTGTGAATACTTGACAAATTTATTCTCTTCATTTTTTTCACGGAGAGGAAGCGTATGTTTCACTGAATGTGATCCGTAAAAATGATACCATGTTAATCAACGTTTTCACCCAAATAAAGGATAATATTTTGTTTCACCTGTATGAATTTAGTTCGACATTATTCAACTACCATAGTTTGGCGAGTGTTTAACTTTTTAACTAAGAGTAAACATGATAAAACAAGAGATAAAATTAAAGGAAGATTGGAGATTTCATCAGGTGGTATTGCCCCATTTTTTTGTGCTTTCTACTTATCTTATACATGCCTACCACCTTTTATATGGATAATTATATCAATTTTTTTCAGGTATGGAGAGGCTAACGCGCTTGGAAGGCCTCGAAAATTTCATTGTAATAGTTCATCAGGAAATCATCCTTCTCCCTAGAATTAAGCTCAAAGTGTGAACAAAAACACGCATATGACAGACCATATGGAATCATTGCTACATTTGCTTGATTCTTCCAAAACTATAACAATTATCTTAATGATAGAGCGTTTTGTACGAAGTCGGTAGAATAGTGAAGTGTAGACAGAAGATTTGAAACATGGCGCGCGGTCGTTGATTCGAGATCAGTGGGATGAGGTGCGCTCAGAGACCTAACGGGTTCGTATAAGTATGATTCTCTCTCCTCACTTCGATATGCTGGGAGTCGTGGCGTGCTCCTGTAATCCAGCTACTTGGAGGCTTGGTGCAGTGGATGGTTTGTTTGCGGGGGTCCTGGCGATGGGTTGTCCCACGTTGACTGGGCGTCCGCACTAAGCTCGGCATCGACATGGCCAACCTGGAGGAGTCTGGGTTTGCCAGGTCGCCTAAGGAGAGGCGGATCGGGCCAGGGGGGAAACCAAGCAGCCAAAAGTCTCCGTGGCGAGCAGTAGTGGGATCGCGCCCGGGAGTGGGAGCCCACCGACAGCCCGCACACATATCCAAACCTGTACCTTTTGCCGCTTTTTTTCCTATCCTAATTTTCAGTATTTGCGGTAATTGAGTCAAATTTCAGTTTATTTTCCGTTTTCAGCATTTAATTTTATCTTGGAAGTTTATTTACACCATCAACAGTAGTATACGTGAATATCTTGTGGGAAAGATGTAAAAATGATATCTGAATTGGAAGAATAGTTTTAATAAAAAAAAAATATTTTACGTCGAAATATTTCATATTTGCGCTAATTTAGTCAACTTTCAGCAGATTTTTACCGTTTTGACCTTTTTATTTTATTATGAAAGCTTACTTAAACTATCATCGATAATATATTGAATTATTCTTGGAAGTTGTAAAGATGGCGTTTGGTTAATACCATTTTACAAATATTTTGCTACTTTTTTTCTATCGAGTTTTTTAATACATGCGGTAATTTAGTCAAATTTCAGTGTATTTTACCGTTGTTAGCCTTTTAATTGTATTTTGAAAGCTCATTTACGTCATCATCAGTACCTGAATATCTTCTAGATAAATGTCAACAAAATATTTGAATAGGCAAAATATTTTTATCGAAAATTTTTTCTGCTAATATTTTTCATATATGCTGTAATTGAGTAAAATTTCAGCATATTTTGTACCTTTCGTAGCTTCCTGTACCTTTTGCCAACTTTTATCCGATCGAAAATTTTAATATTTGATAATTCTGTCAAATTTCAGTATATCCTATTGTTTTGGGCCTTTTATTTTAATTTAAAATATTATTCACGCCATCATCAGCTGAATACAATTTACAATAGTTTGCAATATACCTGAATATTTCCTGAAAAAAATATCGAGATGACATTTGTTTTAAAAAAAAGTGGTACCTAGAGTAATGAGTAAAAAAAATTGGGAATCGAATTTTAAATATCGGTAAAAGTGACTTATAGGTTATAAGACTTTTTTATATTATGTTACGTCCCACCATTTTTTCCTTATATTATTTTTCAAAGTCACGTAAACTTCATCAAGATAAGGACACCTGAGTTTACGTTCATGTATTCCTATTGGGTTTTTGTAAGTGAATATTTTAGAGGTAAAATTTTAAGATAACTTCTGCCAATTTTTCCTATCATAATTTTTAATTATAAGGATGATTCCATTCTTAATTTTTTTATACCCAAATACTTTTTACCTTGCTTGTAGCCTCATCTAGTATTTTCTTTCCTTGGTTTTACAGGTATTTAGGTATTTATGAGGTAGTGAGATCTCAATGTTCGTCATAAATATTTATTATACGTAAAACTTCGTAGGGTAGTCGTGCTCTGCGGTAGCCACTCTTGATGCAATGAACATTTGTGGTTTAGATACGTAGATATGCGAATTAAGCCAATTCAAAATAGATGAAAAAATGGGAATGGATCCTCTATAGGGATTATCATAATTAAAGGGAGTATAAGGTTTTTTAATAAATGATTGAAATTGTGACCGCCTAATACCTTAGGTTATAAGCTATGTATTGCTCCGTAGAGCGTTTGAAGAAGATTCCATTTGCGGGCTAAAACCCTGAAGTTTTCCCTCGCTTACAATAGTTAACTCTCTTCTTTTTTTCAACAACGGTTAAAATAGATTACGGAACTGGCACTTCTCGATAGATTTTTCCATCTATGAAAGTTACAAAAAATTCCCCTTTTCTTTTTCAGCTTAATCTTGGAGTGTGTTTTCCGCATATGTAATCTAATATACCGCTTAGGTGCTGAGAGAGCACGTTATATTCGCTGCTTTGATTAGGATGCCTTTCATTCAAAAATCGAAGTTGGATCCATCTTCTGGATAGTTTTCATGAAATTTTTATTTTTTCCTCTTAAAACCTTGGTTAATGATCTTTCAACGCAAGTACATCACTGACATAGATACGAACTTTTTCATATAAGTGGAATATAGCCTATTATACAGAGTCGTCGCGAAAGGGTGTAAGAGAAGAGAATGATAAGATGTAAAAAGGGAGTTGATTTATTAACTGTACCATTTATTTACATTACCTCTTTTATTGTTGGAAATCCAAGGAATCGGTCTATGTACCCTCGTAGAATTCGTAATAAAATCTTCATGCCATATATTTTAGTATGTTTCGCTACAATTTTACTTACAAAATATGTCTAATAATATCTAATCAATTCGTTTCTTTGTATAACCTCATCATCTGAGATTTGAAGGAGAAGAATATTCGGCTATTCAGCTATTTTTCAGATGACAAGTCGAATTATTGTAATTGATGTACACTAATGAAGAATTTCCTTTCATTATTTTTAGATTAGTTTCATGCAATGAGAATAGTTAGTCATTGGAGCTTCTAATTTGTAGTTGTTATGACTCTCTAGTATTTTTATTTTATATTTATATTCTAATATCAGATATCTGCTATAATCATTTTACACAATTCTCCTCGATTGGTATGCAATTGCTCTTCATTCTTTTTATCGCAATTTATCAATTGTATACACTCTTACATGTGACTGCTATCATATCCTTCATTTCAGTACCTTGTTTCTCTCTCCTAACACAATAAATTACGATAAAAAGTTTACTTTTGAACAAACCCTAAAAAATATAGACAGCTCAAATCTTCAGAATATCGACATCAGTCACCCTATCCCTATTCTATCTAGTTTAGTTCATGCATTGTGTTTTCCGGTAGCTATTCCGTGAATGGACTTCCCAGTCATTGTTATTGTCCATTCAACTGCTTAACAACGGCTGACGCACCATGGCATGCGGAATTCTAACTTTGATCGGCTCTAGTCACCTGTGTACTTTCGTCGCCTTTAAGGAAGTACCGTTTCGGACAATCGATACACGAGAGACAATGAGCAAAACATCGTTTCCTTTGGAGTCATTCCGCTTCGTCTCTAGCTTACCTCATGTTCAGCTGTCTTGTTTTACGGTGTTTAGAGCAAGAAACGGTTTAGACACGCCCTTAGGCTGATGCATGGGCATTATTTACTGACGTTCACCGACGCCATCCTGCGAAAAATTGTATGACTAGACGACAGTGATTCAACTAGTATGAGGTAATATATTTCGACATTGGTTAGTCAATGATTACAATGAATTCTATGACGAAGCCTTTCATAAAAATTCTGTGGCTGCATCATCTCCCTGAAAACCTGGTTGCGGGTACTTTTTTAATTCTTTGTATTTTATGTACAAAATATATTTTTATTCATTGATAAAATGTCCAATTGAAGAGTGCGTATATATGTTAGATTGTGTCATGAAATCTTATCTTATTAGTCCTCGTATACTACTAAAATTTTCTTAACTGAAATTTAATTTCGAATTTACAGAAATTTAGCCATATACTTATTGGAATTCATTTGTGCAATATGTATTTACTTGGAGAATATGTATATACTTGATGATATTCTTCAACTTCATTAAGTCATCAAAAGAAACAATAAGCAAAATAATTTTTCCATGTATCGCTGCGGAATCTTGCCAAAATTCCTATTCATTTCACGTCCGTTGATTTAGTTCGTGATTCTATTCTTATTTGGAGTCTCGACGGCTTGTATTTGTTAGTGCCATAAAAAGTAGCATTAATGTGGAAATCAACTAAATATTACCCTAACAATGTATTTTGCTTCGTTTGCAGTACTCTTATTCAGTCGTGATAGGAGATGTACATAGACCCATTAAATCTAACACTTTATTTTTGGTCCTTACAGTACAATAGTTTGTGAATGTTCAATGCATTTACTGCGAGGACATTTTTATGTACCCATATCCAACCCAAGAACTTGCTTCACAATTTGTTTTTAATAACCTCAAATAATTTTTAATCAATGGATCACAAATATTTTGATTTTAAATGTTGGTAAAAAGTGGACAGTGGACTTAAAGAACAGCAAGGATACACTCTGTAACTCCCTTCCGCTCGGTGGGGGGCTGTGCCCCCTCATAATTACCCCCGAAAAAGCCCCTGCGGCCTTTTCTGGTCACCCTGCCAGTTTTTGCAATTTTTGTGGCACTCTACGACGCAACACCGTATCTCCCTCCGTTGTCAATATAATTTATTCACGAAATAATGGAATTATTACAGAATTTGGCCAAAATTAAATATACTCCGATCGGTCTGAATATTAGCTTCGTGGCGTTTCACGTGGTGTAGATTCGGAAAAATGACATAAAAAACGATTTTTTTTATTACAACACCCAAAACCCAGAAAGCAGAGGCATATACTGAGTTAGCAAAACTTTTATAAACAGGGAATAGTGTTTCGAAATTTTTCCTACGGTTTCAGATGATTTTATAACATTTCGACAAGTAAGACGTAACTATCAAGATCTTACTGTCCAAGTCTTCATGAACATTGTACATCTGGATACCTTATGTTGTACAAAGCTCACTGCACTGTGAAGCATCTCTCTGACCCTATCCCATTTCTTGGTGGTAACTGCTTGTGTACCTCAATGTAGAAGATGTCACTATCTTTATTTTCTTTTCTCAGATGTTCTTCTTGCCTCGCACACTAATCTGTCTTTGCTCCCTTCGTAGACAGAACAACGCCATCAAGTTGTTCCACAGCTGAAGTGCTGTTAAATCCTTGAAATATTCTTGAATCTGCATAACTTAAATCATCTTCATATTCCTTTATCCTGTCACGATCGCCAATTTAACCAAAAGACTAACGAACCAAAAAGGAAACTAAAACAAACAACAAATGAACAAAAAATGAAGCAGAAAGATGATGTATATAAAAACATGCATAAAAGTAATTTAAGTCATTCAAAGAATATGCAAGAGCATCTATTTACAGATTCCGTCGGTGCTGAGAACTCGTCATATTTTCAGAGCGCGCTTGTGATTCACGACATGAATGTGTTTATCAAACGATTACATATTGCCACGCTTTTGACTTGGCTCCTTTTTCCATCGGATCTCCTTTCACTCTCAAGCAGCCTCTCCAGTTGCTCCCTCGCCTTTTTACCTAATGCCGCAACGGCCGAGGTAGTTCTCTCCTTAAAGTGGTGTCGTAAATACTCGTGGGGACGCGAAAGGCGTGGCTCTCGCCCTCCACTCCCCTTCCTTCCTATCCACGCACAGCTTGCATCCTATATATCCCCACACACACTCTCTCTCTCTCCTCATCATTCGCTTTTCCTCTCTATTTTGTCGAGTTCTACCGCGGGGCATTTTTAACAGCTCCCTCTGGCGACGGTAGCGCCCACTGCGGGACGTAAAATAGGTCGATGGTGGCGCAATGCGGAACTACTACCACGAGGCCGCGACGACGAGTTGGACATGGGTGTTTTAGTTGCGTATCTCGGGGCGAAATAGTTTTTCGCGCTATGCGCGTCGCGGATAACTCTGCGGTTGAAGTTGTCGAATGTTTTTCGCACTCGTGTCGTGGCTCGTAGCCTGATAGTTGGAGGCAATTTTTATAATCCTATTTAAATTCGCGGTGGGTGGCAACACGTTTAGAGGCCGACTTGAGGATCCTATTTTATAATATTTGTGGTTGAAGGAGAGTAAGAAAGGGAGGAATGGCTATGGAGGGCCTCGAATTATACACAGAAAGCAAACGATGAAGGATATAATCAGGAGAATGATGCTGGGCTTTACAATATCAGCTGATTGGAAAATTGAACCAATATTCGGATTGATGACAGTCGATGATGGTTGTGCTCCATTCCGTTAAAACTTAAGACAAATAACTATAGCAAGTGCGTTAATATCTAGAGACCTTTTAAATAACAGTTATTACATTTTCTGGAGTAAATATATTTACAGAATTTACGACAGTATTTTGGGATTCCGGCATTGGAGACGATTAACAGTTCTATCCCAAATACTGTTTCCCCTATCGAAAATGTCCCATTTTTGACATCACTGAACATAAAGTAAAGAAATCTTGCCTCAGTCGTGAACTAAGTCAATGATCATGAAATTTCTTTCTACGCTATCAGTGCACTGATGGTGAAGATTTTCTGGAGCAATCACTAGGGTTCATTATCGCGTTTTGAACTTATCTAGCTTGACAGTGCCTTTTGATATTTTAATTAATTTTTTTGATAAGAGGTTATAAATGCTACATCTCAAGTCAACATCTCGTTATTATTTTTTATTATACTCTGTTTTTATTGCATTTCACTGTTGTTGTTGGTTAGGCATTATTGTCTGATCATTGACCTACCTATTAAACGACTACTATTACATGTTATTTAGTTTGTTTTGGACAGGTGCCTTTTTGTCCAAGTCCTTTTCCAACGGCTACGTCGAAAAGTTAATTTTAAATATGAATATCTCTATTATATAATATTATCTGCTATTTGGACCGCATTTCTCTGGCAGCCAATGCTGTGGACTCGCAAATTTCAGGTGTGAGCAAATCTTTGGGAAATCTCTCCGGCTAAGTTTTATCTCAATGGATTTAAAAAATATAGTAAATCTTTTTGCCCCATTCGGCTCACTACTTTTCTTGAATATGGAGCTAAAACGCATAGCGGAGTATGAAATAGAAATAAAACTGTTAAGTGAGTCTTCTAAAAACAACTTGTGCCTCATCATATGGTGGCATGTTGAGGTGATGTCTACGAAATGGAACCCGAGCCGTGATTAAATATCTCAATTAGCGTGTAAATACATGGTTTGATATTCGTTTCTTTTTCTATAAAGTTGTAGGTAATGAAGTAATTATTGCGAAAAATCTTTCCGTGACAAATGCCAAACCAGTGGCGGTGAAATGTAAAACTGAATAGCAAGAGATCATTGTATCTACTTGCGCGTTGAAGCCTGGATATCTTATAAATTGTAACTCACTCTCGAGGTATTGCTCGAAAATTTTTGCCGGTCATTATTTCATTCCTAATCGCCATCCATCATAATGCTAGAGAAAATGTTGTGGTGAATTCCATTTTGCTAGCGGATCACAGCGTCTGTGTCGTGATTAGGTTCAGTCTTGTTCCGTCCAATCCCTCGCGACCATCAGCACGCGTGGAAAACGTGCACGTGCATGAGCTTGCGATCGTGGTTATCTTAGGGCGGTGATGGATTTCAAGGGGTCTGGCCCACGAACTGCGAATCAGAGGGTGTGATGGGAGATAGCAGGCCATTGGATGTCTCGGTATCCCTACTGCTCCGAGTAGGAATCTGTCTCCACATATCCCTCCGAGACAAGAAGAGTGGTTACGACATCTATGATTTTAGCCATACTGGAAAATAGGACATGAAATTAAGTTGCCGTGTGAGTGATGAGGTAGTGCCAAGTGAAGGAGATGAGAAATTTAACGAAAACCTTAAGTATGTTGTTGCGCAAAATAAAGTATAAATGAATGTGTATTGTTGAAAGAAACAATTGCAATTTTCACGATTATAAATTTAATTTCGACTTAAGTTCCGATGTTACTACATCATCTTCAGGGTACAAAATAATTTTAATGTTTATTATGCTCTAGGATTACCCATAAGAGCACGGAAAATAAAAAAAGTATCATATTTTGCTCTGAAAACAGATATCATTTTAACTAGATATTTCATATCTGCGATACAAGAAATACTTTTTTCGGTATTAAAGAAACCATGCCGAGGCCTCACATGAAAAAAATGCTTTGATAACGGCACAACAAAATATTAAATATGAATAATACAGAAATAAAATTTTTTAAGATAACGTAGCGAACACCTTTATGAATGGAAAGTTTTGATATCAACATAAAAGAAAAATGTTGAACTAACTTATATCCTGATCTTCAAATAACAGTACAGCCATCTTTAAAGCGGCATATTTACGAGAATTTCAATATATAATCCTCAGACTATTCTCTACTTAATCAAGTGATGGTGGCAAAAATACTCTTTATTTGGAATTTCATTGTTTTGCGCACATGCTCTCATAGTATTACTTCTCTAAGCGAAGGTATGGAGAGTAAAATCTCTAGGTCATTCATTCGTGGGATGATCTTCCATGAAACAATAAATCTGGTAGCTCTCGTCGACCTAATGACGGTGCAAGGTTCTTCCACCCTTCCCCTTCCTTCTCTATCCGTAAGCTGTTGAGGCGTTGTCGGGCTCCTCAATCACAGCTGCGTCTCCTTCCTATATCCCTCCCTTCCTCCTAGTCAGAGCGTGCAAGTCTCAGACGTGCAAGCACGAGCTTAAGTGTGTGTCCCCGAAGGATCTCGAACCAATAGCCAATGCTTATGAAAAATGTTGATTACTCCCAAGCGTGCAATTTCGATTGACAAATGAAATCAATTTTTTCTGTGCCATATGAAAAATGACAAAAATAATTTTTTAGACACATTACCGTCCTACTAATTTCGTTATTAGCCAATCTATGCCGAGATTGAATTTAAATCACGTTATTTACATGGAAATGACGCTGCGGTTGGCTCAAATAACGGGATAACTTATCGAGTTAAAAAAATAAGTATTGAATAATCCTCATCCAGAGTGCACCAATTTTACTTAATTTGATGAGCATCGCCTATGATGTGTCGGGGCGGCCTAATCAGCAAAACCGAGTTGACAATGTAGGGCAAGTTATCTAATATGTAAATGCGAAAATTATACGCGTGTGAACATGAAAATAACAGCTGATAGGAGTTGAGAGATTCGTCACGCCGAGCTCAGGATATTTATCGGTGATGACGTTGGAAAACGCGGGGAACGTTAGCATGACGGCAATTTCTCTGCATATTGGCTCGCGGCTAAATTAAAGATCATGGAGAATTCATAGGCTATCAATGCAGTAGTATTAGTTATCTCATAACAGTATGTGCGTCGACACATTTTATCGCATGAGCATCATGATTATTTGCGAAATTCGCTTTTATCGCAATCTCATTTTTATAATTGATTCTTAGTTTTCCATTAAGGTGTTTATCGTCCTGTATCCCAAAACATGTCTCGGACACCGTAACCGTTATTTTTACTTTTTTTTAAAGTTGCTCAAACTGATATGACCTCAATCTTCTGGTAAATACAGTTAAGTTATTATGTTTACTTGACAGTGTTTTTATTCAGGTTCCATATACTAATGTCCTGTGTCATAAATACCAAATGTATCATTATTCAATAGTTCATGCGTCTAAGCAGAATTAAAAGTGCCGAAAAGCCATGCGGTAATAATTTATGAATGTTTGTCTCCTATTGGATTACTCTATTTCATATTTTTAAATTCATGCTTGGGATACATTCATTTCATTTTTTGGCGGATGAAACAGTCGTGCTTAACGGATCTGATTTCCTTAGTTATTCATTGTTCATACTCGGTTATTTCCTACAATTTTTTTGTATACAGATCAAAGATCTAAATTGATCGATCTTTCGAAAGAATTTTGAATAAATTATAGAATCGTTTGAGCTCTTCCAAGGGCCTGTAAAATTTAGGATTTTTTTTAAGATGTTGAGGTATAATATTTTCCAACGAAGCATATCTGGTGAAAGGTTAAGGCTTCGCGTTAACTATCTTGTATCAGCCATACTGGACAGCCAGGACTAGACTCGCGTCTGAAGTTAGGCGTGGTGTCTTGTGTTCCGCGTGAGTGCATATATAAACCAGCTGTCATCCGCTCTAACACTCTGCATCCGTCTACCCCCGCATTTTTGGTCCTCTTTTCTTGGCTGCAGAGTTGCTCATTGACGGTAAGTCTTGAGGACAGACAATGGCGGGTCCTTGAGGACGATTGGTGTCGTATTATGCACGTGGTTGCGAAGGAATAACAACTGCAATAATACCGTCTTCGGTGGTGATGCAATTCTGCATTGATAGCTACTCCATTTTCGTATTCATGCATTGAAGATTGTGGGAGTTTTCTTTTTGGAAACTTTAGAGTAGTTAGAGGGCGTCCATAATTACATAAGGTGATTTTTTAAAATATTTTTGGGCCCCTCTCTGTGAGATATCGTGAGATTTGGCTCGCCCCCCTCCTTTCTCTAATCTTGATTTTTGTAAAATAAATTGTTTTTGTTCTTAGAGGACAAAAGTCCTGGATCAATAAATATTTTTCTAAATCTAAAAATTTAAACTCACGTGAAATTGTTCAATATGCGTATTTTTAGTGTTAATTCGTTAATCTATGTTTCACATGCGTTTTTTAGTTAAAAGACAATTTCTTTAATTATTGTATTTAAGATTAGTTAAGACTTGTATTCAAGATCACTAAGATGGTAGTCTAGTATCACGGTGAAAAAATTCAACCAAGTTTTCTCGTAATTTTACACTCTTTCTTGCGGAAAAAAATCACGTGATACTTTTCAGATGGATGGGCCCTTATTTGTGGTGGCCTCCCCACATCAACAGGAACTTAACTCATCTGTTAGGAAAAAAATCACGTGATACTTTTCAGATGGATGGGCCCTTACTTGTGGTGGCCTCCCCACATCAACAGGAACTTAACTCATCTGTTAGGAAAAAAATCACGTGATACTTTTCAGATGGATGGGCCCTTACTTGTGGTGGCCTCCCCACATCAACAGGAACTTAACTCATCTGTTAGGATATGGGGTATTGTTTCAGCTGGATTTTTTTAGAAGTTTATTTGAAATACTGTCCCACTATACGGTTATAATCAAGCATATACTTGAAATGTCTTCGTCAGTGTTGCCTTAAAGCCGAAGCCGAGTAGAACCTTGTTCAAATTCCTTGGTAATATATACTGATAGCATTTTACACGCAATGCCATTTATACATCGTAAATTTCAATATTATTTGAATACTTGGTTTTTATACTGCTGAAAGGCTGAAAATTATTGGTGTTTAGTTGAAAAAGAACTGTAGCATTTTATTATGTCGGTAATTTAAGAGCATATAGAAATTAAGACGATGAAATGGAAAAAATATCTTGGTGAAAAATATCATAGAAATGAAAATGAGTAATATTATGTGTACGATCGGACATCAGGAAAGTGAATAAATTATCTTTTTACCATTATAATTTTCTTAATCTGACTGCATATATGTTTTAAAAATCGGGGTCAATTTGGGACTGAAGGTTAATAAAAAATGAAAAAAAAGGTACGAAAAGTCATATCTGTAACTTAATTGGTCGAAACTTCTCAGGTTCCCGCTTCACATAATGATGGAGTATGGGATCTCTTCTCCGGTAAGTTAAAAGCTCATATACATCCTTTGACTTCTATTACATATCTAAAAAGTTTACTTTCCCTCGCCCATCATGTCCCTTACTTAATTATTTTCCGTCTTTTCTATCAGTATCACCCGCATCCACGTCTCAAATGCCCGAAGCATATTATCATTCCTCAATGTGCACTTTCCACACATTGGAAAAAAACGAATCATGCGATGGCAATTATGCAAAATTTCATTCCCATATTTCAAAATATTCACTCATATATTTCAAATATCTACACAGGAAGCCCATTTTTCTGTCTTTCAATTTAGTACAACGTCATCTGTTTTTAGAAGTTCAGCGAGTCTGTCTCCTAGAACATTAGCTTATAATATACATGTGTTGCTTTAAATACCTGTGAGAATTTTTCCCTCCGTAAAATTCCTTTAGAAGTAACATAACTCGAACAAGAACACTCGCTGACGTATTTTTCCGAAATTATCATATACATCATCACCCATTTTTCTCAGGCTCCCTACCTCAGCGCATAGATCTTTGAACCCGCTCCAATTTATGCAATCCGGAATGAGCTCAGTCTTCTGAATATCATTAAAGTCCTTCTCGTTTTCGGCAGGTATATTTATCACGCTCCCTCGTAGAAAATATATTTCACTCATAATTGACGTCTGCCTATGGGATCTAGTGCCATATTTTATGACAGATTTTGTTAGTGAATATTTAATTCACTTCGCTTTGTTTTTCAAAGGGAACCAATACGCCTTGGAGCAATTTTCGATTTAAAAAACCGCCCGCTTAAAATTTATGCGCATCTGGAATGTGTTGTTGGCAACTTCTTTATGATTGCCCTTTAAAAGTCCTCAACATACGATAAAAAGATGACCTATGTATATTTATACAGAAGACTACAAAGCCTTGATTGCTAATTTACTGCATTTAGCTTCATTTACAAAACTTTTCTGCAATATGTTATAACGATTTCGTCGGCGATCGTTGAATTTATTCTTTCAAGTTATAATTTTAACTCATACGTTAAAGTCAGTGAAAGGGAAATATTTTTCCTTTTATTGCATTAATAGAGGCACGTTAAATTGAAAAAAATAATCCAATTTATAGTATAAAGCTGAATCAGCTTGTGATCATACCTTAAAATAGTGAAACGCAATGTTAGCACGTGGAGTGATAAAAGCGAGTTCTAGTAATGAACATTGATAACTTTAAATCGAGTGATTTAGTTCGAGTGTAGCAAAAAGCATGAGGGTTTTTCTGTGACTGTACTATTAAAAATGAGGTCTGTATAACTACCTTGCCAATAATGTTACCTGTGATAGTAATGCCTCAATTTAAAACCTTTTAACTGATGTGAAAATTTAGTTGAGAATGTTTTTAGGTGAAAATGATAAATTTTAATTTTTTATCTAATTAATATATTTAAGACATCTCTGAGCCTCATCCGAATCTCACTTTTACTTATATCACAACTTTAAGGTAGTGGTATAAGGAAAAAGTGAAATATTTAAGAAACTTTATCAGGGGCGTATGCAATGAATTTCATACGGGGGGGGGTCCAAAACGAGGGGGAAATTGTTAAAAAACAGGGTACTAAAGAGAGGGTTTTAAAATAATTTTAACAGCTTTCATAATCGGAAAAACTTCATTTGTTTAATAAATATTTTGTAAATTCATGATTTTTCGATATTTTGTTTTATTTTATGAAGGAAAATAATCGTGTTTTTTATATCGGGTGGGTCCGGACCCCCCTTGGGTACTCCACTGAACTTAATAATGGAATAACACATAGTTAAGAATGAGTTAGTGAATTTCGTTCTCTTCCGAATCCTTAATGATCCTAGGACTGCACGTCGCTACAATGTCTATCAACCGCTACATCCGCTAAGTCCATGGTAATGATCGTTTCAAAATATTTTCAAGGAGTCACGAGTCTTTTACGAGTATTCCAATGAGAAAATACGGAAAGTAATATTTTTTAATGCTCGGATTTACAGCTGTATTAAAAGTGACCAGAGTATTTTTGAAGACGTGGATATACATTATTTTCACCTTTTCAACCCTGATACGCTTTGATGCTTTATGAGTGTTCTCATGCAAGTTAAAAAGCGTAGCTGTGAGTGGATATTGTGTGCTCGGAGCTTATGAACGGAATGCTGCTCTCGTGTTGAAATTAGCTTGAAGAAATATCGCATGTTAGAAAAGACGGTTGTGATTACCTCACCCGCAAAGGTGATGATTATGCTTTGAACGTGAAAAATCACATAATTCGAAAATTTACGACTCGATTTTCATTTTAGTGAATGAAAAGAATGGTCGCCAGCGTGAAGAAATTTCAAGCAAAAGGTGTATCTATGGTGAAGGGGATGGATTTATGAGAGTTCGTGCTTGCACAATTTAATTTTGCGCACAATGCTCGCAATTCCATTTGGTTTTTCATTTATGGTGGCGCTCGAAACAATGTTTGTGGGTGACAGTTATGTGGCGATGATAAAAACTGCGTCGGACCTGACCACGCCTTTGTGACCTCCATGCCTTCCTCATATACTTCCACCCATGCTTTACTATATCGATTGCCCTCAAGCTATGGAAAACGGTGACCCTGCTCACCTCCACATCCAACGCATATTAAAGGAATGAAGTCCAGGCAAAATACTTTTGCAAGAAAATAATTTTTCTTCTGAAGGAATAATTCTCGGGTGTGGTTTTTGTTAATTGGCCCCAAAATTTCCAAGGCTGATATCGTTTCCAGGGCCGTTAGGGGTAGAACGCTCTACCCCTGTAGATAATGATATTTTGTTTTCTTATTTTTATCCTTAAGTGCCTTGATTGCTTCTTTCTTGATTGTTGTTTTCCTATATAGTGATTTATTATGACACTCCAAGATAATTAGAGATAAAGGCTTCCAACTAATCAATGCGAGGAATATCATAATCGATCGCTATGATGGAAAACAATAATCAATGAAGAAGCAATCGGGGCACTCAAGGATATAAATAAATAAACGAAGTCCCGATAAGTCTTTGCCTCCGCATTCTACCCCTTAAAATTTTCTCTGGCTGTCTGTCGATGAAGATCTTATTTTGAAATGTCCATGAAAACGACACACATTTCGTTCCCGTCACCAACAGCCTTAACGCTGTTGCTTGGAATTCTCCCATCCGGAACCAATGCATTTCAATACGCGCACTCTATAGTATTTTTTTTTAGACTCGAGAGCTCGAAGATTAATCGCTTATGATTCTCGTCGTCCATAGACTACGTACGTCGGTGGAATTTGTCCTTTGCGCGATCTATTCTTTCTGTTTCAAGTGTCGTGATGCTCGCCATTATGAAGATCTGCATGGAACCTCATGATTCAGTATTCAAGTGTTTAACATGGGTAGTCATCGATCGCCTTATACTGCGATGCACATTTGTCCTCAATTTCCTTCGCGAATTTATGCACAAATATGATTTTGTTGAACTATCACTAAGTCTACATTACTTCATGTCAATGAGTTTTTTTTTCATATTTTTTTATGCTTACGGTCACTCAGAAAGTTCCGTATCCAGTTTACTACTGTTTCTTCGTAACCATCGAGCGGGCGCGCCTGATGTTTTTACACGACCGGGCGATGGCGTGAGAAGTTCAGTGTAAGAATACATAATTTTTAGAAAATTGGCGTACTTTATATTCTAGAACGCCCGCTCGAGGGTTTATGTGTTTGGAGAAGAACCTTTTTGAAATCCGAAGGAGGCCAGCCGGGGAGGGAAATGAGTCTTCCGGAGATCCGGGCCGTCATCCATCTCTTCAGCGAGCGGTCGCTCAACTTTTAACAAACCATCTGTAGCTAGAGTCTCCCCAGAAGCATCTCATTGGTAAATTTTGCTTTTACCTCTCCCCGAATGAGGATTATCAATTCTTATGCGTAAAACATATAGCTTTGCCGACTCCATGGGGCCTGAGGGGGCCCGAGCCCCCTCAAAAATTCGTTATGGGTGTCTGAAAAAAAATTGTCAGGCTTGTCAATTTTCCCCGGAGTGCCCAGATATCGAGATTTGAGTTATCATGGTTCTAATGTTGATCATACGACTCTTCTAAAATGCTTAAAAAACTTAAAACTCACTAAGTACTTATAAAATTTCTCGGGGCAAGATCCCCGGCTTGGGCCCCCTAATATTTTTTGTGAGTCGGCATCTCTGAGCTTTGCGGTTATCATTCCCTTTCCTTATCCGTAAATTTTCGGAGCTGAAATTTTACCTAATAAAGCAATCCTGTTCCAAAAATTATGCTTGAATTTTAAGAATATTAGTCCACTTTGCGACGTAAAAGGAAACCAAGTAAATGCTCAAGGTAATAATGCTTTGTTTTGCGACACGGAAATAACATGATTGAAAGTAGGCTTCCGTGTGAAAAAATGGGAAAAAATGAGACGCTGTTGCATTGCAGAAAAAGATTTCCACGCATGAAAATAAAATTTTCAGTGAAAATTATGGAATTAATGATGAAGAGCAGGTTTTTGTAAAATGAAAAGTAGAAACATATTATGAAAAATGAATGCTGCAGCAGAGAATTGATCCCATGACCGCCGGGTAGGAGTCGAACTCCCGGCTATTTCTTGATGGAGCCGCATTTACAAGGGAATATATTTTACCTGTAAATGTTTAACTCCGTTTTCTGTTGAAACTATTGGTTATATAACCACTCATGGAGGGTGATTCGTGGACAGCTTTCGATGGACTAAAACTCGACAAAGTTTGATTGAAATCTGAAACCCGGTTTACGGACACTTCCCTTATCAGACAAGCGCGATGTCTAATGGTATCCATACGTTGTAATGTGATATTTTTCGTCGGTGACCTAATTAGGGTCTCGCCTACTCAGAAATCCAGCTGCGGGGGTATAGGGTTTCGCTAGGGAACTGGAGACTTTGGGAAGAGTGGGGGAGGGAAAAACATGACTAGGACAGGAGAAGGTAGAGAGAGAGAGGAGACGCGAGCAGCGCAACAGCACATGCCCACCGCCTCATGATAGAGCTTTGTGGGGGGGTCCTCGGCGATCGCTGACCAGCCGACCTGGCCAAACCGCCTTTGGGCATTAGAGATGAATTTTGTAAAAGGGAATCCAAGTAATCTACCAAAACTAGATGTTTTGTTGTGGTGGAGTACTTGATTATGTGGCACTGGAAGCCGCATAACGAAGTTTCAGTATTTTTACGTTAATTTTCAGTTCTTTGTAATACTCTCCGCATGTTTTCAAGACTCGGGAGCACGTACATGAACGGCACGTACCAATAGCCATCATCTTTCATAAACATATTGTGTCAGCAGAAATTACTCTTTGATCTCCACTTCAGCCTTTTGATTCCCGTAATGAGCAACAACATCTACAATACCTACATCCCTATCTCTACATATTACGCCACAGGTTTCATGATAGTTCCTAGGAAGGAAATGAGTTTTCTCCATCAAGCATTATCCTGGAAATGTATTCAATATCCATAGTACCAACACGCAAATACGTAAATCAATGGTTTGACCTCACTAAGTATCCCCTGCGCGTAATATTGTCCCCACTCGCTTCGATTTTAAGCCACCCATTACTTAGCTCAATGCTTATATTACTTGGGTAAGGGATTAGCTTACATGCTAAATTATATTACACACCAACTGAAATATAAATTCATTGATAGGTATTCCAGTATTTTATTCTTCGTGGAATAATCAAATTTTTAGACTCTTCGTAATTTATTTTACTTCCTCAATTTTATCTCCATCGTACTGACTTGGCCTGTAAACTGGATTCAGTGAAACTTGGTGAAACTCATTATAAGAAAATTCATGCATTCATATAATTGATCCATAAGTTTCACATGATTAGCAGTGCCGGACCGCACTTTTCTTAAGATTTTTTAAAGTGAAATATTACTCAGTATGTTTTTATGACAAATCATGATTTACATTTTATTACAAAATGTTTTGTTTTGGTTTCGAATTATACATTTAAATTTTGTGGCAACAAAATTGATAAAAGTGTTTTTTCACTATTATGTCGTTTGTCAACCGCTCCGGAACTGTTTCCGTTACCGGTACCGCTACCGGCACCATGACACCTCTGATTTTATGAAATTAGTCACGCAGAAGACGTAAATTTTAAAACAGCACGCTCTCTACAAGGGAGCTCATATTTGCACCACCTCCAATTCCTTCCTTACGTAGGTCATTTTAATGCGCACCTTCCACAGATTTTTTGTGTGACTCCAGAGCACGTAGCTCTATTGTCTCTTGTTCTTGGCATCCGAAAACTGCTTCGTTCGGTGATATCTCTCTTTGCTCCAACTTTTGTCACGTGCCATGATTCATACTACGAGTAAGCAAATCTTTTCACTTACACAGAGGGAAGGGCGAGTTCCGACTCGAATACAATTTCAGTTCAGTTTAACAGGGCTAGCAGCGGATACGGAAAACACTCAAGGGAGGAGGGGGGGCAAAAGATATCTTGAGTTGCCTTAACTTTTGTTGTAATAAAAAATAATCAAGTCACAGGCAGAGTAAAAGAAATTTTTAATTACAGTAATTATACACATATGACATGATGCCATCTTATGATATAAAAAAAGTCAAAATTGTGGTTCTGCAATGTTTAGCAATACGGTCGGACCCGCAAGGGAGGGGTGGGCGGCCCCATCTGTATCCGCCATTGAACAGGGCTATTTCCATCCTATCTAAGGCGAAGACAAATAATGCTGACAGCTCTAAAATTCACTACGAAAAGATTGAATGCGATTGTGATCAGCTCTCACCAACGCACGGCTGATCTAATTAAAAACATTACAACCAATAGTTTCTACAATTGCGCCACCGAATGAACGAATATTATTAAAATCTCGATGTTAATAATGACGAGTGTGATGTGAAATGAGCTTGAAATGTGTGAACTATACAGAAAAATAAGTCGAATTCCGAAATTAGATACAAAAATCCAGTAAGAGGCTTTTTACCACCAATTTCTTTTCATTTAGTAGGTGTTTCAATTCCTTTTGAGGCATGGAATTGCTATAATATTTCACGCAAATTACATTGTAAAAAAAATATTTCGTGTGTCATTATTGTGTACTTTATGTTCAATTGATGCATTAACCATAGTAACATTGAATTAGTGTTTCCTTCACTCTTTTTCTTCAACTTTTTTTTATAGCTCCACAAAATCTGTTTTTCTATTTTTTAGACGACTAATCTTTGTATATTTTATCCTCATGCCACATCTAACAGTACTTTTTGGCTACATTTTTTAAATTTCTATCATCTGAAGCTGAAATTTAAAATTTTTAGAATACAAGTTTCACTTTTTTCCATCCTGAAGTGCTGTAGTCAATTCCAGAGGTATGTTACTTACTCTAAATTTAAATTTTCAAAAGAAAAATTTACAACGTAATGAATGCATAGTAATGAATGCAATTCCATCAAAAGGTCAAGATCGATGCCGTAGCTCTCCGATATCCGCATGTGCATTTGGTAGGAATAAACCTTGGCACCAACGTGACTCAGCTGGACTGCACAATAGCAATCTTTCGCTGCAATGAAATATTTAAGCGCTCCGCGGTGCACGTGCAGTGATGGATATATTCGCAGCCTGCATTTTGATCACTGTTCCGCATCCATTACTCTTTCCCATTCACGTGCCATAAAACCATTTCTCCCTCACCAATTTGCAATGTTGATATTGAATATATAAAGATATTTTTCCTAATGGACGTGGGGTAACATTTCTCATCCAGGTTTGCAGCGAACGGAAAATATTTTACTCTCCGAGTTTCGTTTGCTTCGCAGTGGAGACGGGATAGGCGACATTGAGGTTCGCGTCAATTATATCTCGCCTCCTTTGATGTAACACCTGGCGTGATATACGCCGGTCAATTGTTCCGTCCCTCTATTGCAGTGATGGATGTTATTGCAGAAGGAAACGGTTTGCCGGATGAGGAAAGCGCAAGTAACGCCTGGAAAGCAAGTGAGATCAAGACCTTGGGATGACCACCGTTGGTGGTTCGGTAATTCCCTATTCTTTCTCTGTTTTGTAGTATCCGGTGTTCCGATCACGCCATTGGGTTTTCTGCTGCTCACTTCGATTGTAGGTGTGAGTCCTTGGTGCACCAAAGGGCTTTGAGCTGAGATGAAGGACAGTTTTGTTATGCGAGTTCTTGACCGCCGAGTTTTCGTCCATCATTGGTTCTCTACTCATACATAAATTATGTGATTCTTTTCTTTTACAAGAATATAGTTTCCTTACTTTAAAAATATGTCCAAACTGACTTTGTTAACATGTGTTACCTATCTGTGTCATTTTCCTACATTGAAATCTTATTCATGCGTTCAAAGTTGTTATGGAAGAAGATTACTTTTAAGGTTGAATACTACAGGCGAATATTGTGAATCCTTATCAAGAGATGGAGTTACCATCGGGAGACGCCGAGTGCCGTAGGATAGTAACCACGTGTTGCATTTTCAAATCCAAAACCAAAATCCGGCTCAGTCGCTCTAAGAAATGAAAAACTTGTCAATTGCGTCAAATAATAACTTAAATTGTTCAGAGGAAAAACTATTCATTAGAGCATAACATATATGTATCTACTAATAGTGTGAATATGAAATCATATTCCACCTATCAGTTGAATATGATTTTCCTTTGTATACAACAGGTTTCTTCATTAACACTGAAAAAGCTACACTTAACAATTGTTTTGTTAAAAATTGTCCCGCGTACGCACTTCGCGTACAATCATCGCGGCTGGAAGAGGTAGTAAATCAAGGGTAAGAATTCAAGGGGTACAAGTGATTTTTTTCTCAACAGAGTTAGGTAAAGATAAGTGTTAGAAGAAATACACAAGAATTGATTGCCAGGGAATAAGGGTGAGTTTCAGATCTGTGCTGGCATCGAGTGGAAAATCAAATGCTCTATATCAAATATCTATTTCATCTCGTTTGTTTTCTATACCTAATTTCTATACCTATCTGTGTATAGAAAAAAAATCACTTGTACCCCTTTTCTTCCAAACCACTCATATATACTCACCGGCTGCTGGACCATCCAAGGGTATGTAACCCGGTGAAAATTGAGGATCGTCGTCGTCGTTGTATACAATAGGGTCAATATTTATTCATAACACGTAAATATGTTGTGATAATGTTTTGCCTTCCTTCCGTGATTGAGTAATATCGAAAAAATAGTAACATCGGCTGTAACAGCGCAATTATTAGAGAATTGAAATTATATACGAAATGCAATGTAAGAAGAATAAGCAGCTTAACTTTCCCATTCATTTTCCTCAGAAATAATTAGTCAATACATAAAGAATAAGTAAGTCATTGTAAAGGAGGAATGATGCATTCTCTGCATCTTTCCCTGTGTATTTTTTGTGGAGATAATAGTTCAAGCCATGGAGCCTTTTGACACAATGAAATATCGTTGGTAATTTTTTTCGTGCATCGATCCCTTAGTGTAGAAATGTTTTCTGTTACATGAGATATAAGTTGTTGATTAGTGTGGAAGAAATACAGCCACTCTCCTGTTTTCCTCTCATCCGGCCTATGATGTGCGCAATTATATATAATGTCATATGTTTTATATTTGAGTAGGCCCTCAGTTCAAGAAGAATCTGTGGAACTCAGTGAAGGGCGGAGTTAATCCGTATGATATCCTTCCCAGTGTTGGTTCTATATTGCTTCTTTCTCCATCACTCCCTGGCTGGGAGAAAAATATTAACGTCCCGTGTGGTGTTTATCTTAGGGCTGTACTGTGATGAAGAAATCGTGCGTTTTGATTTTCGTATTGGGTGTGGATATGGTGCTGATTAAAATTTGATAATTTTGCAGCGCAGGATAAATGCATTCTGCCTTTAAGATGAAAGATTTCGTGCTTTCCCAGCGAATGGACTTGGTAAAGAGTTTTCGGGATCGCCACCGGGTCAGGAACTCCATATCTGCCAACGTTTCGATGTCCGACTCGGTCATCGTCCTCAGGGCTGTGAATGTCAGACACAGACTATACAAAAGGCTAGGCAAAACCACCAATCAGAGCATGCCGCTGACGACAGCCAATCAGCAGTCACCTGACCACCAGAGTGATTGTATATAAGCAAGTCAAATTCTCACTCGACATTCACAGCCCTGAGGACGATGACCGAGTCGGACATCGAAACGTTGGCAGATATGGAGTTCCTGACCCGGTGGCGATCCCGAGAACTCTTTACCAAATGCCTTTAAGATATTCAACTTTTCACCTGCTCTAAGTGACGAATCCGCTTAAATACGAAAATATGTCGTCGTTGTCGAAACTTTTCATCCCACTATCTAATATGCAAACTCTATTGATTCAGATGATTAATTACGGGAATTTATTGAGAATAAGGTAATTTGATTGAATTCCAAACGAATCTATGAAATCGTTTCAGGTTTGACGTGGTGGAAATGGGATATATCCAGAGTTGACTCACCTTAAATATGGCATTGCGTCGAAACCATGGTCAGTAGTATAGTTGTACAGTGAAGTGTGGAAATTACTCTTGAGGTTTATAATTTATCCCAACGAATATGCTTCCCGCATGTGACTCTCAAAAAGAATATATCTAAATAATATATAAAATTCTATACTTACAATTAGAGGGTGATGTGTTCATTATAGAACATCGGCCTTCACTTATGTTAAGTTATGCAGTATAATGATTCACTCCTTCTTGATCAAATGGTTTTTAACTTTTTTTCATCAAATGTCCCAATGCTGTCACATTTACGATTATTTTAATGTGAACTTCTGTTCTCATAAACTTTTTCGGGTCTTACCGGATAGTACGGGTTATCTCCCGACGTTTCGCGACGTCTGCTGATCGCTTCTTCAAAGGTGATTGGGCTGCTTCCGGTGTGCAAGCAGCCCAATCGCCTTCGATGAAACGACCAGCAGGGGTCGCGATAGGTCTAGAGTAAACCTGTACTACGAGGCTTAACTCCAAAAAAGTTTATAATATCCACTATGAACCGCGAAAGCCTCAATGAATACTTCTGTACTCACACTGAGAGAACAGGTTTGGATGCTACTCCCTAAACCATTTTGGGCGGGGAGGTTTGGATAAGCCATCAAGAATGATACGACGTCAGAACTAATTATTTGGATGTGAGAACCAAAGGCAAAGAGTGTCACACCAAACACATGCAGTCAACGTCCTTATAGGAGAACCAAAGTTATGGTTGGTGCACTCTGCTGGTTTAGGTGTGAAACCTTATTCTATTTTTACGCGCTCTGGTGGCAATTTCATGAAGCTCTCTAGCACCCGCATTTCTGCGTTCAGCCGTGGAGCCGTCGACACGTTGCCATTGAGAAAAATTGTGTGTTTAGAGTGACTTCAATATAACTGTGTGTTTATATTTTGGGAATAAATGTTCTTTCAAGTGTTCTATAAATAGGGATATTTTTTTCCACCAACGCACGTTACAATATGTTGAATTATGTGATAATAGATATTATGACAACCACAGAGCTAGGTTTGCTCATTTTTTTAGTTGCACTGTCCTAGTGGCCTGTTTCAAAATGGGTTAAAAAGAAAAATATTAAGGTGTAGAGGAGTTGAAAAGAAGGGAGGAAAGAGGACAATCCTTTGGGCAGGTGATCTAAAGTTTTCATTCGGCATCCAAACGTTGTTCTGATGAGCTACCCAACGCTTTGGTTCCCACAACAAAAGTACTCGTTCATCATCTTTGGATGTAGCAACCAAAGGAGTAGTTGGAACATCCAACTTTTCATCACCCGTTCCCTTTGGGTGGCTCATCCAAATGTATGGGCGAGTCCTTTCCTTCACCTCAGGTTTGGGTATGACACCCAAACCTACGATTCTCATATCCAAAGTGTTCTTTCAGTGCATGTTTGAAATTATTCAATTTGAAAGTAGCAGTATTCCAGGTCCTGAAGGTGACGAAGGCTATTCATTGTCACCTTTCTTTGTCCTTCATTGGCGGCAATTTCGCACTTTTGATACGAGTGCTGTTACTCAACTGGCCTTGCATGAAGTGGGTGTGAAGGTGCCAGTGGAAAGATTTGAAATGAAAAGAAAATGGTTTGTGGGCGGCTTAGACGGAAGAAATAAAGGGGAAAGCTGTTAGGGAAAAATACTGCTTTTTCCAAAATGCTTATTCATTCTTATTAGTCATTGCACGATTGAACCTGGTATTGAACGTTCCATTTCACACCTCCCATATCATGTGTCTCTGGTATATCTTTAAAATCGATTGTAGGGGGTTTGGAAGAGGCCATTCTTTCACAAATATGCGATAGTCAACATGCTGACTTTTTTCAAATGCTACTCCAACATAGTACTGCTGTAATTCACCCAACAAGCATGTGTCATTCCGTACACCACAATGAGTTGTGAAATTTTCATGACCCTTAGTTAAATAGCATGATTAATTAATGATATCGTAATATTACATTTTTTAACATGACTAGTACAACGCCTAACCCGCATGGTCAACGCTCTTGATACTAGACCAATCTTATGCCTAACACAATGTGTTTAAGTTTGGGAAAGTGTTATTTACACGATTACTGCAAAAGAGGATGCTTTAGTCGGCCTCAAAAAGTGTTGACACCCACCACGGATTTAAAAAGGTTTACAATGGTCGCCACTCGCGTCGCTGACGGAAAATTTGATCCGAATTTCATAGGGAATTAAGTTATAATTAGGGGTGTCATCTAAATTTACATTCACGATAACGTGATCTATCAAATTCATAACTCTTCAATGCTACAAACAATATAGTGAAAAATATTGGAAAAAAGTGGATCGCATTGCACTCATCACCGCCTCGCGTACATTTTTGAAAACCGATTAAAATGCGATGGAAGTGGCAACAGAAATCAGCATTCTATGGAATGAAATGGAGCCTCCTTTATGCAATTCATAGTATGATTCCCCATGGTTATATACGAGGGCAAGTCAAACATTATCCTCAATTTAGTTATATCTTTGTTTGTTTTGTTATTGCTGTCGTTTTATGTTGATGACGCATGTTTTTTATCTGTTGTCCTGTCTTTGCAAATGTCAAGCTGCTGGGTCATTCTCGCTATCGCTGTCGTGCTATTAGTCTTGTCTGCTACGCTTTCTATTAACAGCAAAGAAGAGCAACGTTCAGCGATCCATTTTTTGTGGTCGGAAGGCGTATCAAGAGCCGAAATTCATCTAAGACTTTCGGTACAGTACGGGAACAGTGTTTTGCCACAACGGAGTGTCTACGAATGAATATAAAATTTTCAAAATGATCGCACAGGTGTTACGCGCGATGAAAGAGCCACACGACCGTTTACCGTCACAGATGAAGAAAACATTGAGCGTTCACGTGAAATTATTCTCTCAGACGAGTGCCTATTGACGAAGTGGCGCATCGTCTGCAAATTAGTCACGGTTTTCACTACTGTTGAAGCATTATATGTGTAAAATTTTATTACTACATTGCGGATAATAATTGACTTACTCTCGTATTTCACTAAGTTTTCAGTTTTGACGGCAATTCTCGGTGTGGTGTTAAATAGCGTTCATGAGTGCCGCAACTATCTCGCTGTGTGTAACGTCCGTGGGTGAGCGTAAGCTTTCGAAAGGCGACCGGGCGTGCTGACTGCTCCAGATGGGCGCCTCTGATTTCTGCGTGATAAGGGCAGTGTTGCGCGCGTTACATAATCTGCGCCCCGGTGGGACACTATTCGAGTGTTAGGTATGCGTTAGCGTTGCCTCCGAGGGAAAAAAATATGCCGCAACGTCCCATAACGGAAACGGGTCTTATGATGGAAAACAAAGGCTTGCATAAAAATTTCATTTTACGAGCCCGAATGCACATTTACATGAGCCGCCGGTTGCAAGTCTCCTCTAGGTATAATGGTGACGGGTCACGCCTAGTGCTTTGCTGTGTCCCGGAAGCTGTACGTCCGCAGGAGACCATCTATGTCACTATCAAAGCACGGCAGCTCATACTTTATGAAACATTGGCCTCTCCCTTTACTCTTCTGAACTATGTGACTTAATCATGCGGTGTTTCATTCAAGTCTGTGTTAGCTTTTCCGTTGATTCAGTTTAACTGCTTCGCCTTGTTTAAATTAGTCTTACTTTGAAATACCCCTCAAAAAATAAAGCATCTTTTGCCAATAGTCCTCAAACAATTGTGTATTGCTACGCTCATTGTAAAATTAGGATGCGTTTCCTGATAACGTCAGACCGGCTCCTAATATTATGAAAATCCTACAATAAACCTCTCCACTATCAACGGAGCTTTGGGTACGAAAAAACGTGCCTTTCCACACTGAAACAAACATTCATCAGAAAACAACACATTGATGGTACTTTTCGGAACGTACTAATGCTAATGTAACACTTTGGAATTGATTTAATAATGTTTTATCATGATGAAAATCTAATAATCATTTCATTGCATATAATTATTTCTCATGTCCTTTCGCTGATATTGAAATGCATTCCAATTCTTTCACTTGTGCATTTTTCTCGAGTACATGACCTCATACACGATGGTGAATTACTAAAAGAGCATTCAATAATATGTGGATATTATTCATTGCATAATTAACTGCTTCCGTCCCATTTAGACAATAGTGAGTCAATGATGATCTCTGAATTTTTAAGTAAATTTTTGTATTCATTGACTGAAGTTCACTGTAATGTAGTCCCTGAAAGTCTTTAATTATTTCTGATCCAATGATCTCATTCAGATATGGAGCCATTTGTCATGTAGAAATGAGCGTTCAGTGCTTTAATTAAAATTTAAACTCCTGATAATTCTTAGGTGGTTATGGTACTTCAAATATAATCTCGCAAAATTTTCTGGGCAACTCATTATTAATTATAAAATTACAGCTATACAATCGCTTTCCAGATTTTAATTTCTGCAATCCACTTAATTTGCCGGTCATCGTTTTCCTCATACCCTTTCTTTCCCTCATCCTTATTGCTTGCTAATAATCGTCGAAGAGAATGTAATTCCCGCCAATCCTATGCGCTATTGTCACTCTTAAGTTTTCCAGTTTCGCCCACGCCTAACCTGTTCCCATTTATCTCCAGCCACCTCTTACCTCTTGGTATCCACTTACCAGAGATATACTGTTTTGCATGCGTATATCATACAGCGTGTTCTAATTCGTGATTCTAATGAAAGAGCAGTCACTAAAGAAAGGTTTTAGTTGTTCCCACGCTCTAGAGAATGAACAGTGTTTATTGGCATCATAATGGCCATCTCTCTGTGGTGACATGTAAACAAGTTGTCATTTAACGAGCAAATGACGAGTATAACAATTTCTATTCAGAAAAAGCCGTTACTATTACCCATTAGCCGCTCAAAGTGTGACTTGCTTAATATTTAAAAAGTGTTTTGAAATAATTATCTACCCATTTCAGTTTTAAAGAGAAGCTATAGAGCTGATATAACTTTTGATAGCTTTCATTATGTCGCTAAAAAAGTGCTCATCTTTTTCATGTTGGGAAATGGAACGTCTATCTTGTGCATTACCATAATGTTTCGCTAATTTAGTGGATTTGAAAATGCAAAATTTGTGGCTACAATTTTGAATGTGTGCTGACGATTCAATACAGCGCGCAGTCTTTGGGCTTGTTGTCAGCAAGTGTTTTCATTTGATATAAATATTTTTCCAAAATTTGTTTTAGACACAAAAATCTAAATCATACACTAAATCATAGTTAAGTTTTAAAGACACTAAATTTGATTTATCAATCGGATGATTTGTGCGAAACAACATTTTTGTGCACTAATTTTCCACAATGTCTTCTTGAGCCCTTTATTTTTCCTCTTTTTAAAATTAATATAACTACTTGATTTTGATATAAATATTCGAGCTCATGCATTTAATAAACATCTTTCCTCCCAACACACTTGTCGGCCCGTTGTGACTGGATGACTCTGTAGTCTTCATGATTAGTTTGTGATATGTTGGCCACACAATAGCAATTATGTACCTTAAAGAGCTCTGTTACGCTATGATTATAGCCTTGGAATCCAAAGGTTATGGTGAGTACTTAAAAATGAATCATGCCTGAATGTTAAATTATAATTTTGCTGAAATGATTCTCGAACGACTTTTTTACCATTTTATTAATGTCTGTATGCAAACTTTTCTGTATCAAAGTAACGTTTTCTGGATTCAAAATGAATTTTATACCAAGTTGTTAGTTGCTCTATTAGCCATAACTGTATTGCAACTCACAGTTCATTAGCATTTGATGTTTTCATTCGCAGTAAAGAAAAATAAATAATTGTCTGCTATCATATCCGAGTTATAACTGTCTTATTTTAGAAAGAAAGGGAGCTGTTGCTTCGCGTCATTAAATGTATCCAGCGTCATTAAATGCCTCGCAAATATTTTACGGTGATAGTTGACACTTGTTTATGATCAAACGTTATTAGGTAGAAAACAGGTTGTGTCCATATATTTCTCCCGTTTTAAAATATTGAATCAAGCTAAGATTATCTTACTTTGCTACGTACTGGTGAAAATAATGTATTTTTTGTGTGTGTGATGAGGATGGTAATGTCAAGCGTAGAAATAATCAAGGTGCCCTCATGTATATTGCTTGTTACCTCATATCAACGCTCTAGTCGATTGCTTTTTACGTCTTCATTGAAAAGAAGTCATTAAGTTTTGAAATCACTGTTTTGTGGATACCAAATGTTAAAGATGTATCTTGAGTTCAAGTATTTTAGAACGGACATTTTCTTGAGGAAAAATTATTGATTTGACTGTGATACTAGCCTGTGTCCCGCGAATTCTCACCAAGTGCTTTACCAATTTAACTTCTTCAGCAGTTTTTCCCTCTGGATTTCTTTTGTACGTTGGCTACTCCACGAGAATTTCCTCAAATAAAAATGCTCCCTCGGGTGTATCTATAAATACGTATAGATCCTAGATAATGGCAGGCTCGTTGTGTTTGAATCCCCAGGCCTGATGAATAGGAGGTTAAGGTGTTAAAATGAGCTCGCAGGGTAAATCAGTATCACCCAATATGCTCGCATCCATCACTCCTTATTATGTTGCCTCAAAGGTTTATTTACTTTACAAAACTTTACCTAACTTCCTCGATGGCTAAACTTTTTCTATTGGTTTTTCTCTTGGTATTAACTTCCTCACGATGTTCAGCTGTCATTTTCTTTTCCTTGATGTTTTCCTTTTTCTTTTATGTCATATGCAGTATTTTAAAAATTTTAGCATAAAATTTTATTGCATGACCGAGAGCGCTTGTAGGACACGTGCCTCTTACATGTCTGAATGTAGGAAGAGAAAATATAACTAATTCCAATCTTCATGATTCAGACATGAAATATAACGTGATGCACCAATTATTATCGCCATTAGACCGTTTTATATCTCTCCTGCTGGATGATATTAAAAATGAAGATATAGGATGCGGATATTTTTGCTGAAACTAACCAGCTCAAAATTACTTAAAATAAAGGTGAGGTATTTACAGGACACAAAACGCACGTGCACAAGCAGTTTATTTCTCTTTCTTCTTTCGTTCCAAGCTCCTAACCAAATGATTGCCTATCGGGATTTTTATTTTATAATTAGTTTCACTCATTATCCTGGGGATTAGGTTTCTGTGGTAGCTAGAGTGTTGGCTTTCCACCCCGTGGGCTCAGTTTTAAATCCCACTTGTGGAAAAGAATTTTCTGAGACTGCCTGATCCCTGCTTAAATGCAAAGCGGAGCACTCCGTCCGTCGGATGGGACGTTAAGCCGTGGTCTCCTTGGCGCCTTTCGTTAAGAGCACGCTAATGCCGATGCCGGGTTTCTCTCCACCCTTCCTTCCATACCCTTCCCTCATGGCGCAAATGACCTTAGCTGTCCGTCGCCTCCTCTAAATACCATACCCCCATTAGGGGCGGTCATCAAACAACTTTTTTCGAAATTCAAAGTTTAACCTACGCCAAAATGCAGCCCAAGGTACCAAGTGAACAGAGAATAATTTTGTTCCTGTAGGTTGACATACTGCGGTGGCGTCAAGGTCATTTATGTCGAGCTTAGGCAACCCGCAACATCGGTCCTCTTTTTTTAACGCTATTTCGGTTCCAAATTATCCTTAAGCAATAGGCAGGTAATAAACCCCTAGGAGCAAGGGCGTGCCCAAAATCATAACTGGGGGGGGGGGGGCAAGCCATGGTCTAGAGGGGGATAAGCCATAGTCTAGGGAGAGCAAGTCAAGTTGTGACATTTTAGAATGGAAAAGGTGAATGAAACCAACATTTTTAGAAAATTATTAATGCACTTTATTAGTTTATGAGATTATTGCCTTAAAAAATAGTTTTATTTTAGTTACATATCTTTTACTAATACATATCATTTTTCGTGGGTTTAAAGAAAATTTGTTGAATACTTCCGTTTCAATTCAGAACTGATTTTGCTTAAAGACTTTTGCGATTTCTGCTGCCCCCCTCTGCCCCTCGCTGGGTACGCCCATGTTTGGGAGCCTTTTTTTTAATGTCAGGCTTATGACGACTTTGGGTTTCTCTTTACTCATCCTTCTCCGCCCTACCTTGAGCTGTTCAATCGCGGTGGAGTAATTTCCATTTGGCGACGGAGGTCCGCGAGGGTGCGGCAGGGTGTGGTGAGGGAGAAAATTAGTGTGATGATGGAAGGGGGTGTTTAGAAATTGTTCCGACAAAGATGCTCATTGCGTCACGTTTCGGAACACTCCTGGCCCATGGTGACTTCCTATCTTTTCGTCGCGCCGTTCCGCTCGGAAAATTTTTCACGAGCGAATCGTGAAAGCCCGGAACGCCTGTACTGTGACGTCCATTGTAGTCGCAGGGGCGAATATTCGGCGTGGTCAGCGAAGACGGTGACGCAACATCCATTCCGGGTCCAACGCCCTTTCCTGTCCCGTTTGCTGAAATGAAAATCTACACGATGCCCTCGAGGGATTTTCAAGGGCGTGAGCGGAGTGTTATCACCAAAACGTTCCACCCTCCTTGGTCAATTGGTCATTGGTCAAAGAGCCGAGATCTGATGAAATTTCCTCCGAGAAATTAAAAGTTAAAGAAAGGGTCTCCAATGGCCGTAAAATTTGGCACCACTTGTGAAACAAAAAACCAGAGAACCCTCCTCTTTTGTAAAATCCGAAGATCCAAGCGTGATGGAATTTTTCCTTATTGAAATAAACACTTGCAATTTAATGCGATTAAAAGATTTATTCCGGACATACATTTCGATGACATGGCGTCGTCTTAGAGGTACAAAATGGTTCCTAACTTTGGAAATCATGTAGTGACATAGAAACCCAAGTCGGGAATACATTTTATAATCGTAGAAAATTGCCTGTATTTATTTCAATACCTCCTGTGGCAGTTTCTGGGAATATTACTTCCTCTCCAGGGACTGCCGCAGCCGCATACCCTGATACCATGGACTTAACCGTACCCTGGACTACCACAGCCGTATAGGATAAAATAGTCCTTCGCAAGGAAGTAATATTCCCTGAAACTACCACAGGTGGGTTGGGTGTCTGTTTTTTTTTAAGAGTAGTTCCAAATTTTATGGTCATTCAAGACCATTTATTTAACTGTGAATCAATAGAGACCGTAGAGCTGTGTTACCATTACTTGCTTCATCAGAAGTTGGTGTCCAGATTTTGAATGGACGTAGTCCTTAGTTGAGATTAATTTTTGGAATTGATGATTACAGGATTTGGTCATAGGGCGAGGTTAGAATAAAATGAAGTAGAAAAGGTTTATTGTCCCAGTAACATTTTTTCGTATAAAGGGATGGCTTTACGTCTTTATAGCAATTTCCAGACTTCCACGGACAGAGATCCAACATTTTACAGTCGTCAGTTGACGAAATACTATTTGGGAAGCGTATTCTGAAATTTTCATAAAAATGTCCTCTACTTCATTTCTCGCACCACCCTCCTTAAATAAAATTACACTTTACATCGCCTCCGAGGTTGCGCTCTAAATCCATTGTGAACTAGCTTCCCTAAATCATGTGCTTTCCTCCTCTTGCTCTTCCCGACCTTCGCTAGGTCACTCCCCGGTATATCCTCACCGACGCGAAGGGGAAGCCGCGAAAGGAATTTCCCGTGGAAAGATGCCTATCCCGCAGCAACCCAGTAATTTCGTTCCCGTCTGATTGGATCTCCTACCATGACCAAGATCCAGGGAAAGCCTCTCTTGAAAATTACTCTGCATGAAATGAGAAGGAAAACGATAGAGTCAAGATAATTGGGCGGGAGTAACACATCTATGCGTACCTGTCAGCGAATACCCTCTTCGTTTCCGCGTTTTACGCTTCATAATTCCGGTTGCGTGACGTTTCTGCCGAAGCCAAGATGATTGAAGAAAATCAGAATCTTTAAATGTATTATGGAAGTAACAAAGTGTCATTTATTGATAACATAGATATTTCGTATCTTTCCTATACATAAGACAAATGTTAACACTAGATTTGATTAAATTTCATCGAGGAGAATAGATTAGCATAAGGCCCACCACACACGTTCCGGCCCGGCCTCAAGGCCCGGCCTCAAGGCCTGGCCTCGAGGCCGGCCTTGAGGCCTGGACTGCGCAGTTTGGCCGCCTCCCACACACGTTCAGTTTGGCCTCAAGGCCCGGACTGTACAGTCCGGGCCTTGAGGCCAAACTGAACGTGTGTGGCGATGCCTTGAGGCGGATCGTCGGCCGGACGGCCGGATGGGAATCCAATGAGGTCCGGCCTCAAGGCCAAGCGAAACGGAGTCGGAACGGAGTGTGAAGGGTGAATCCTGCAGTTCTAGACACTTGTTTTCCCCCTCCCACCACATTTTCAACCCTCTCGCATCTACTGTTTGTAAAAAAAAAAAGCGAGACGCCATAGTTTGAGGAGCTCTATCGTCTGGATGAGGCAATCAATTTCAATGCAACGAAAAGCTACGAAAGGGAATTTATTTCTACGTTGCATCATCTACGTAAAAAAATTTCCGCCCCATATTGTTTTCTGTAATTTTTTTTTATAAAAAAGTACCCGTTTTTTGCGCCTAAAATCAAGTTTCCCAACTTTGAGCGCTTGGTAGTCCCGTAGTTTTCGATCCAATAACTTAGGATTTTTATATAAGATAGCCAAATCTATTATTAACACGTTGCATACAGATGGCGAGATTTCTTGTCATTTTTTTTCCCGAACGTTCCGGACGGATGACGAAGATTCTCGTCATTTAGGCGCGTCAACCTAAATAGTTTTAAAGCGTACAATGCGTAGTTGTTAGTACGTTTTCAATTGTTGTTCGTTATTCATAATGAATTGATGCATCATTAAGTTTGCTTGGGTAAAGTTATATTCTAAACATTAGCTTTTTAACCATGTTTAAAACAAAGGCATTACGCCCTAATAGGCACATATTTCCAATCTCAACACATCCACCCAGAATTCCTAGGAATTTAAATACCCCGGTACGCAACGTGTTAACAATTTGCAGAAATTTAATTTTTGATACCACGAAAATTGATAGATTTGTTGTAAACAACGCTAATATTTACTAACTTTGAAACCAAAGGATCAATTGAAAATTTATTGGCATTGTTTTGTGCTGTAGAATGTGAGCAATGTAATTACATAGATCATACACGTTAAATGTCAGCAGTATATTCAATAGTGTTTGATATTTATTCTTGTTTTGAGATCTGATTGTTAAAATGGAGCGTAATCAGCATCCTTGTTTATTCAAAAGCATAATAGCAACATACATAGCAACATGCATAGCAACATGGATACATATTCATAAGAAAATCTATTTGATGAACGTATCATCAAAGCTGTCTTGTTGTTGATGGTGTAGTGTGCCTGTTGGCGTTGTAGTGAATTGTGAAGGATTTTGTGAAATACTTTAGGTGAAGCATGTCTTTCTGGTCAAGGGATTGCCTACTTCAGTTCATAGAGAAATACCGGGGCCACGGAAGTATCTGGAAAATTAAAGCCAAAGAATACCGCAACAGGGACATGAGGGAGGCAGCTTATCAGGATTTATTGAATTTTATGAAAAAGATTGACCCGCAAGCAACTAAGGACAGTGTTGTTAAAAAAATAAACAACTTACGGAGTTCATACAGAAAAGAGCTGAAAAAAATTAAATGTTCACAAAAATCGGGGATGGGAACTGAGGACGCGTACGTTCCGAAACTATGGTACTTCAACGAGCTGAACTTCCTACGAGATCAAGAGGAGGCAATGGAAGGTGTATCAAACCTTGATGGAAGTGATCAGGTACGCATACAATTAAATTATAATTATTATACTATTCAATAATTACTCATAGATCAATGTTTGCAATGTCTTGACGCAGGCACAGATGGTTTCTAACATATGACTTTATTTTCGTACTTTCTAATTAGTAAATTATTACATAACCTCAGATTTAAGATATGTTATTAGTCTTAATGCACGTATCTATCCTGCCACTCCACGGCTCCTTCGTCGTTGAAGTATTTCACGAATCTTTCCCTTACATCTTTCGCTTTATCACTTTTTGACCGATTAGATCCAGGTGCCAAACTTTTGTTCGGATCCATTCGAGGTCCTGCAGTAAATGTACCTGTTTCCAAATCTTCATTGTCCAACCAGTCAGAAGGGCTGTATTCTTTAGGTATTTTGTTGCGAAGGTAATTGTGTAAATAGCAGCAAGCAACAGTAACACTCTCCACCTTGTCTAAATTTATGAAGGAAATAGGTTTTTGTAAAACTCCGAATCTTTCTGCGAGTATACCAAACACACTTTCAACCACGCGTCGTCCTCTTGACAAGCGATAGTTATAAATTTTTCGCCTTTTGTCAGTGATTTTGCTGTTAAAAGGCTTCATAAGATCTTCACGAAGCGGGAAAGCATCGTCTGCGATGAACACATATGGAAGAGTGACTCCGTCAACAACGTCTTCTTTTGGCACATTAAGGCGTCCATTATTAAGAACTCTGTAAATGTCTATCATTTCAAAAACTCCACCATCAGATACGCGGCCATTGCATCCAAAGTTAAAGTAAAGTATTTCATAGTTCGCATTAACTAATGCCAGGAGTATCTGGCTATGAAAAGTTTTGTAATTGTAGAAAAAAGACCCGCATCCTGGAGGTGGTGTTATTGCAATATGTTTGCCATCAATTGCCCCCAAACAATTTGGAAAGTTCCACTTCAGTTCAAACCCTTTGGCCACTATCCTCCATTCCTCTTCTGATTTTGGACACTGAAAAAATAGTGCATGATAAAAATAGCATTAGAAGTAAGCCAATATTAAATGATTTTGTGGAACTTAACATATATGTTGGGTTTCAGGAAGAACTGAGTATTGATGTGACATCTGAGCAGAATACATGTTCTCCGCCCACCACTCAGGTGTCGTCAGCCCAACGCTTTGCCCAGCAGGCTGATAACTTGAGCTTCTCTGAGTCAACACCATCTGGGCCTTCAGGAGCTGTAACTTCCAAGCCATTTAAGCGAGCTAAACCCCTAACGCCAACTGACCAACTTTTGGTTACTGTGGGCCAAAGATTAAAGGAGGTCAAGAAAGAAGACCAGTTTGATCTGTACGGAAAGCATGTTGCCCAAAAACTTCGTCTACTTATTCCTGAACAGCGAATCTTTGCACAGAAACTGATGAATGATGCTCTGTTTGAAGCAGAATTAGGATCACTCCATAGAAATGCTTCAATAAATACCGGTTTCCCTTTGGAATATGACCCTCCATCACATTCATCAGATCACAGTTTCAAGTCGCAAATATCCGTCCAACAACATCAAACTAATTCTAACTACCGATCAACATCTGAGGAGCAGCAATCTTTTTTTGATACATTATAGAACCAAGTTTATTACACCCATTTACAATAACTTTTTCTTATTTTTTTATAATTTAAAATATTGGCCCTAAGTACTTAACATTACCAAGGACAGTAATACGGGTCAATTTATGTTTGAAGTGTTTGTAAACAGCTTTGCATTTGTATTTCCATCGGTTGTTCAATAGAAATTGACTTCAAATTGCGTACATTGCATTAAGAGTCAAGTAAAGTGAGTACCTATACACGAGTTGAACGTATAAATAGGCTAATAATTTGAAGACAACACGGGAGATAGAAAATTTTGTTCATATAGAAGTTATACTATGTATAGCGTAATAACTCATGTAATATATATATATTACTTTAACAGGTGTGCCCACTTATTTTGCTTGACTCTCACAATCAGTTATTTTATTTATTTACCTTACAGAAGTCCTTTAGTGCTTTTGCTAATGCCAAGCAAGTCTCTGGTATAATTTGTCCCAAAGATTGAGGGGAAATTCTAGTAGTGAACTTCAAATCTTCCAGTGTCCTGCCTGTAGCCAAATATCGCAATGTTGCTGTTAACTTTTCGTGAGGCGTTATAGCTTGCCTCATAACAGTGTCTTGCTTGGCAATAAAAGGTGTAACCATTCTTAATAACTCCAGGTAAGTTGGTTCGTCCATTCTTAAATAGTTCTTCCAATCTTTCGGATAACACTGAAGTTCGGTTAATAAATTAACATGAGTAAACTTTTTCCTTTCAAGCCACGACTTCGCCCACATGCTTCTCTTGCGCTTTTTCCTTTTCGCTAGAACACACACTATCACTGCAATTGCCTCAATCTCTTCAATAGTTGACATGTCGAGCACAAAAGTTACACCTTCGAACAGAGCTACCGCGCGACTGGTTTGCGTGGGGGGTGAACACGACTCCGGCCAAACAATGAGGTCCGGCCTCAAGGCCCCTCGGCCTTGAGGCCGGGCCTCATTGGATTCCCATCCGGCCGTCCGGCCGACAATCCGCCTCAAGGCATCGCCACACACGTTCAGTTTGGCCTCAAGGCCCGGACTGTACAGTCCGGGCCTTGAGGCCGGGCCGGAACGTGTGTGGTGGGCCTAACACCTACCCGTCAATGGTATCACCAGCTAAATACAGAATGAGAGCTACTTGCTGGTTACCACGGTCTTTTAAATGCCAATTTATATTTTATAATTGTGCCCTCATGATCTGCTCAGTTGAAGCTATTTAGATAACACGGCTGGGCCAATCTGTTTGAACCACAGTCATAATAAATAAATGTTCCTGATAACTTTTCACGTTACAGTGCCGTCCGTATGTACATGATTAAAGACTCTATGGTGGCCATATTAACTTCCAATGCGATTAATAGTTAAGAAGAATACTTTAGAAAATTAAATTTCGCTAAAATTCACAAAACAGCATATGATTTGTGCGTTTGGCTCGAAATCATGGGATGGTATGCTCCCGGGCCGATTTTTAGGATCCGACGCTTCTCGCCTTTCATTTTTTTGGCAATAAAGGGCAAAATTTGCCGGCGGGGCGGGTGCTCTCGTGGCGTCGACACAATGCAGAGCAGTGAAGGCACCCTAAGGCCCACCACACACGTTCCGGCCCGGCCTCAAGGCCTGGCCTCGAGGCCGGCCTTGAGGCCTGGACTGCGCAGTTTGGCCGCCTCCCACACACGTTCAGTTTGGCCTCAAGGCCCGGACTGTGCAGTCCGGGCCTTGAGGCCAAACTGAACGTGTGTGGCGATGCCTTGAGGCGGATCGTCGGCCGGACGGCCGGATGGGAATCCAATGAGGTCCGGCCTCAAGGCCAAGCGAAACGGAGTCGGAACGGAGTGTGAAGGGTGAATCCTGCAGTTCGAGACACTTGTTTTCCCCCTCTCACCACATTTTCAACCCTCTCGCATCTACTGTTTGTAAAAAAAAAAGCGAGACGCCATAGTTTGAGGAGCTCTATCGTCTAGATGAGGCAATCAATTTCAATGCAACGAAAAGCTACGAAAGGGAATTTATTTCTACGTTGCATCATCTACGTAAAAAAATTTCCGCCCCATATTGTTTTCTGTAATTTTTTTTCTTGTAAAAAAGTACCCGTTTTTTGTGCCTAAAATCGAGTTTCCCAACTTTGAGCGCTTGGTAGTCCCGTAGTTTTCGATCCAATAACTTGGGATTTTTATATAAGATAGCCAAATCTATTATTAACACGTTGCATACAGATGGCGAGAATTCTTGTCATTTTTTTCCCGAACGTTCCGGACGGATGACGAAGATTCTCGTCATTTAGGCGCGTCAACCTAAACAGTTTTAAAGCGTACAATGCGTAGTTGTTAGTACGTTTTCAATTGTTGTTCGTTATTCATAATGAATTGATGCATCATTAAGTTTGCTTGGGTAAAGTTATATTCTAAACATTAGCTTTTTAACCATGTTTAAAACAAAGGATTTACGCCCTAATAGGCACATATTTCCAATCTCAACACATCCACCCAGAATTCCTAGGAATTTAACTACCCCGGTACGCAACGTGTTAACAATTTGCAGAAATTTAATTTTTGATACCACGAAAATTGATAGATTTGTTGTAAACAACGCTAATATTTACTAACTTTGAAACCAAAGGATCAATTGAAAATTTATTGGCATTGTTTTGTGCTGTAGAATGTGAGCAATGTAATTACATAGATCATACACGTTAAATGTCAGCAGTATATTCAATAGCGTTTGATATTTATTCTTGTTTTGAGATCTGATTGTTAAAATGGAGCGTAATCAGCATCCTTGTTTATTCAAAAGCATAATAGCAACATACATAGCAACATGCATAGCAACATGGATACATATTCATAAGAAAATCTGTTTGATGAACGTATCATCAAAGCTGTCTTGCAGGGCTATTCTGTAACAGATAGCGGCTCCGCTATCACGACGAAGATGCTATTTCTGGCGCAATATTACGCCCCCCCGATTCACTATCTCAAAATAGCGGCCCCTAAGCGGAATTTGGGGTCGCTTTATAGCATCGACAATAACGCCAGCATTTGGCTCGCGTTATTCCGATAGCGGCCCCTACCAGGGGCGGAGTTTTGTACACGTCCAATCATATTTCTCGATTCTTTGCAATAAACAAATGAGACACTCCGAAAACGCAGCAGGATACTCGGCAGCCCGGGAAGAAGTTAAAAATACGATGTGGCTTGTGCTTGGAGATTTTGCTCTTTTTCTATCGGATATTTTCTAGCCTAACTAATAAGCGTCTATATTCAAGGGTTCAACAGTCGACGACGGAAGAATATCGCCAATTTTTGAGCTTAATATATCGGAATTTACAAGTATAATTGTCTTGAAGAGGACTTCGTCCGCTACGCACTATTCGTTCACCTACGCCTGTAATGATTATACTCTTATGATTACTGGTGACGAAATTATTTTTACTAGTACGTTCATCTCCAGCCACGGCTTATTTACATCGTTTGTCTCATTGCTCACCGTAATTCTACGATGTCCACAGTTAATCCACAGTTGTCCACATGGGTAATTATTTAATTATAAAACATTTTTGTCACTTGAAATCACATTTTAGGCCATTTTAAATACATCTGTTTACAGATGTTTTCTAGATTACACGGATGTCATGGAAGGAATCATCGCGAGTGTTGTGATTGTGAACTCAGGTGACATACTTTACGGTTTCTAATACCAATTCCTCGAGCAATGATTATGGAAGTGTTATCATGTTTGCATTTGGATACCATTTCCATGTTACTTCAAACAACTATTAGCGTTGATATGACTCGGACTAAATATACTAGTACAGTGTAAATTTGTGATATGCCGCAAGAGGAATGATGTTGAAATGAAATTTATGCAGTTTTATGATGAATAATTCATTAAATGTTTCCTTGTTTCGAGCAATCATTCTGTTTATTTGCCCCTTTCTTCCGTTGGAAATCACGGTACGTACTATTAGTTAATATTAGTATGCATTGTCAATTGCAGCGGTGCTGTCTGATACAATGCTCGCAAGGGCATTTATTAAGGTAGGAGAGATATTTTCATGTTAAATCCCATTCTCTGCTGATGAGCTTGATCATAAATACTGTAAGAAATTTTCGTCGTCTGCAATGCGCGGAACTGTGTTCGACCGTCATTTGTATCTTGCTCTCGGAGATCTTGGATTTGCAGGTAATATCATAAAACCTAAAATTGGCTTTCGCTGACCGCTAGATAACGATGGAATAATAAAAAAAAGATATTTTAATCATTACTATGTCTAATAATTAGATATTTATAAATAACTTAATGAGTTACTCGACTTGTATTACTTGCCCTACACTAATTTTCATACCGACTACAGATTTCACGGGGGCGATATATTACGCCCCCCAAAATCGGCGTAATATAACGCGATGCAATTTGCAGAATCAAAATCGATGCCATCGAAAGAGGGAAATAGCGGCGGCGCAATAAAGCGCCCCCAAGATACAGAATAGCCCTGTTGTTGTTGATGGTGTAGTGAGTGCCTGTTGGCGTTGTAGTGAATTGTGAAGGATTTTGTGAAATACTTTAGGTGAAGCATGTCTTTCTGGTCAAGGGATTGCCTACTTCAGTTCATAGAGAAATACCGGGGCCACGGAAGTATCTGGAAAATTAAAGCCAAAGAATACCGCAACAGGGACATGAGGGAGGCAGCTTATCAGGATTTATTGAATTTTATGAAAAATATTGACCCGCAGGCAACTAAGGACAGTGTTGTTAAAAAAAAATAAACAACTTACGGAGTTCATACAGAAAAGAGCTGAAAAAAATTAAATGTTCACAAAAATCGGGGATGGGAACTGAAGACGCGTACGTTCCGAAACTATGGTACTTCAACGAGCTGAACTTCCTACGAGATCAAGAGGAGGCAATGGAAGGTGTATCAAACCTTGATGGAAGTGATCAGGTACGCATACAATTAAATTATAATTATTATACTATTCAATAATTACTCATAGATCAATGTTTGCAATGTCTTGACGCAGGCACAGATGGTTTCTAACATATGACTTTATTTTAGTACTTTCTAATTAGTAAATTATTACATAACCTCAGATTTAAGATATGTTATTAGTCTTAATGCACGTATCTATCCTGCCACTCCACGGCTCCTTCGTCGTTGAAGTATTTCACGAATCTTTCCCTTACATCTTTCGCTTTATCACTTTTTGACCGATTAGATCCATGTGCCAAACTTTTGTTCGGATCCATTCGTGGTCCTGCAGTAAATGTACCTGTTTCCAAATCTTCATTGTCCAACCAGTCAGAAGGGCTGTATTCTTTAGGTATTTTGTTGCGAAGGTAATTGTGTAAATAGCAGCAAGCAACAGTAACACTCTCTACCTTGTCTAAATTTATGAAGGAAATAGGTTTTTGCAAAACTCCGAATCTTTCTGCGAGTATACCAAACACACTTTCAACCACGCGTCGTCCTCTTGATAAGCGACAGTTATAAATTTTTCGCCTTTTGTCAGTGATTTTGCTGTTAAAAGGCTTCATAAGATCTTCACGAAGCGGGAAAGCATCGTCTGCGAACACATATGGAAGAGTGACTCCGTCAACAACGTCTTCTTTTGGCACATTAAGGCGTCCATTATTAAGAACTCTGTAAATGTCTATCATTTCAAAAACTCCACCATCAGATACGCGGCCATTGCATCCAAAGTTAAAGTAAAGTATTTCATAGTTCGCATTAACTAATGCCAGGAGTATCTGGCTATGAAAATTTTTGTAATTGTAGAAAAAAGACCCGCATCCTGGAGGTGGTGTTATTGCAATATGTTTGCCATCAATTGCCCCCAAACAATTTGGAAAGTTCCACTTCAGTTCAAACCCTTTGGCCACTATCCTCCATTCCTCTTCTGATTTTGGACACTGAAAAAATAGTGCATGATAAAAATAGCATTATAAGTAAGCCAATATTAAATGATTTTGTGGAACTTAACATATATGTTGGGTTTCAGGAAGAACTGAGTATTGATGTGACATCCGAGCAGAATACATGTTCTCCGCGGACCACTCAGGTGTCGTCAGCCCAACGCTTTGCCCAGCAGGCTGATAACTTGAGCTTCTCTGAGTCAACACCATCTGGGCCTTCAGGAGCTGTAACTTCCAAGCCATTTAAGCGAGCTAAACCCCTAACGCCAACTGACCAACTTTTAGTTACTGTGGGCCAAAGATTACAGGAGGTCAAGAAAGAAGACCAGTTTGATCTGTACGGAAAGCATGTTGCCCAAAAACTTAGTCTACTTATTCCTGAACAGCGAATCTTTGCACAGAAACTGATGAATGATGCTCTGTTTGAAGCAGAATTAGGATCACTCCATAGAAATGCTTCAATAAATGCCGGTTTCCCTTTGGAATATGGCCCTCCATCACATTCATCAGATCACAGTTTCCAGTCGCAAATATCCGTCCAACAACATCAAACTAATTCTAACTACCGATCAACATCGGAGGAGCAGCAATCTTTTTTTGATACATTATAGAACCAAGTTTATTACACCCATTTACAATAACTTTTTCTTATGTTTTTTTATAATTTAAAATATTGGCCCTAAGTACTTAACATTACCAAGGACAGTAATACGGGTCAATTTATGTTTGAAGTGTTTGTAAACAGCCCTGCATTTGTATTTCCATTTGTATTTCCATCGGTTGTTCAATAGAAATTGACTTCAAATTGCGTACATTGCATTAAGAGTCAAGTAAAGTGAGTACCTATACACGAGTTGAACGTATAAATAGGCTAATAATTTGAAGACAACACGGGAGATAGAAAATTTTGTTTATATAGAAGTTATACTATGTATAGCGTAATAACTCATGTAATATATATATATATATATTACTTTAACAGGTGTGCCCACTTATTTTGGTTGCCTCTCACAATCAGTTATTTTATTTATTTACCTTACAGAAGTCCTTTAGTGCTTTTGCTAATGCCAAGCAAGTCTCTGGTATAATTTGTCCCAAAGATTGAGGGGAAATTCTAGTAGTGAACTTCAAATCTTCCAGTGTCCTGCCTGTAGCCAAATATCGCAATGTTGCTGTTAACTTTTCGTGAGGCGTTATAGCTTGCCTCATAACAGTGTCTTGCTTGGCAATAAAAGGTGTAACCATTCTTAATAACTCCAGGTAAGTTGGTTCGTCCATTCTTAAATAGTTCTTCCAATCTTTCGGATAACACTGAAGTTCGGTTAATAAATTAACATGAGTAAACTTTTTCCTTTCAAGCCACGACTTCGCCCACATGCTTCTCTTGCGCTTTTTCCTTTTTGCTAGAACACACACTATCACTGCAATTGCCTCAATCTCTTCAATAGTTGACATGTCGAGCACAAAAGGTACACCTTCGAACAGAGCTACCGCGCGACTGGTTTGCGTGGGGGGAGAACACGACTCCGGCCAAACAATGAGGTCCGGCCTCAAGGCCCCTTGGCCTTGAGGCCGGGCCTCATTGGATTCCCATCCGGCCGTCCGGCCGACAATCCGCCTCAAGGCATCGCCACACACGTTCAGTTTGGCCTCAAGGCCCGGACTGTACAGTCCGGGCCTTGAGGCCGGGCCGGAAGTGAGGGATTGGGAGTGGGTTTTATTACATAGAGCTGTATCCTCTTGTTATCTAGCGATTTGATCGATGGATTTTTCTTCCTCATAGGAAAATGCACTAAAATCGCTGGCACATTAATTGCTTATGCTTGGTTTTGTAAGTAGTAGGACCCGCCCGCCTGTGTAACGGTGCGCGATTCCTCGTCCCTTCCATTCCTTCCCTATCCCCTCCCAGGAGGCGTCGTCGGGCTCCTATCTCGGCGGCGCCTCCTTCCTTGTTCCTTCCCGTCCTTCCCCATCTGGGTGCAGAGGAGAAAAGCTCGCGCTTACAGTCCCCGCCCCAGGAGTTTAACCTTGCGAGCCCGCCCTGGAGTCTCGTTTCCACTGAATCCTCTTGTAACTACTATGTTTAGAGATATCATATTTCATCATTGAAATTAAAATATGCAAAAAAAGAAGGCTATGAATGTAAAATGAAGGTAGGAATAAGTGAAATATATTAGTGGTGAAAAGTGTTTGCCCTGTTTATTTATTTTTAGCTTCCATGGTGTTTTATTGAATTACTTATATTCAATCAAGTTTTCCAATTTTTAAATACTATTGAAGCTTTATTTATCATAATATCATCACATGCCCTTCAATCGTGTCCAATCACAAAATACCTTTATTTCAATAGAATTCTAAACCAGCACATAAATAAATGATAGTTTTAATAAAATATTTTTTCGTAGGTCATTTACTACAATTGTTTTGTTGAAAGCAGAGTTTTCTCAACGATATAAGTATAAAAGAAATTTTCACTTTACCTTGACATTCCCATTTTTCTATGCTACATTCACTAAGTTATGTACGGCATTTTGGTTGACTTAGATGTATTGCTTTAGCTATTAGAATATGTGTTGTTGTCAACGCCTTAAATTAATCCATCCGCAAGCATCATTTTCACGAACATAATTTTTCATTTCAGTCATTTCAATCATCATTTTAGAAAGTGAAAGTCATCATAGCTCACTATTCACTATAAGTTCACTCATTACTTTATCACGTAACATAGTTCTGCATAGTGAAGCATGCAAGCTTGCTCAAGTTTTCACGCAAGAAGTAACATAATTGATTATAAGTTGCTCATTGTTTCAAGTTATTGAACCCATCAGTATATCTTATCCACGGTCATGTGTCACATACTTTTCATCAGACAGACAATACTGAATCTTGAAGGCGTATAAATGATGCGTGTTACTTATTTCTCGTTTGCTGGCGAGACTATTGTTTCACTCTTCAGAAAAAAAACTCAGTGAGCACAGATGATCGATCAAAAGTTGTCGACACTTTGTCCAAACAGATCAATGAGTCAGTTAGCCATTCTGCCTCAAGTGTGAGTTATTCGCTTAACTCGCGCAAAAACTGGATTAATAGGCTTCGAAACGCAAGTTAAATCATCCATCAAGGCAGTATTGCGTCTCCAGATTGTTATTTAAAACACTAGAGATTAATAAATTAATTATTTCTTTTAAAAACGTGGGAGGAATGGCATTTTGATATCGTAGATAACGGTGTGTCTAGTAAGCTCTTTTAACTTACCTACCCTATTGATTAAAGGCAAGTAAGCTACATCAACTTCGTGGGTTTCATTGATATGATTCATATGATTTGAAATTTTGATTGTTTCCTTCCTATTGCGTAGCATGCGTTTGTGAGATAACATAATGTTATCTTCACGAATGTGCGCTCTAAGCTCACATTATCTTCTAAAACCTCATTATTTAGTTTTTTTTCATACTGTTTTGTGCCTGTATTTACGTATGTTTTCAGTACCTGCGTAGCCCTTGCGCCTCTGTGAACGCGATGAAATGAGATTTTCAAGCCAATTCACTACAATACACTATTTATTTTGCATGATAGTAAGAACCAGATGTTTATAGCACGGTTAATTTATAGCCATGTTTGATGATAGTCGCACACTCTTGTTTGGTAACTTGGAGTATTTTATATTCGCCATGCCAGTGGCGTAGCTAGGGGGGAGGTCTAGGGGGTCCGCAGGCACTCCCCAGAACAAAATTCCTGACTACCCCACTGCACCATGCATTGGTTTATGAGCTTTTTCCTGCATCATGTAACCTGGCGTGTGGAGAAGTACTTTATATTGTATACGGTGTTGCCAATAAATCCGTAGAATAACTGCATAATTATGGAAGTTATATTTGAGGCTTTTCCTGCCTGTCGTACTAAGCAATTACGGGACAGATTAATCGCAATTTGAAAAAATAATGTAATTAAGTAAGTAAGTAGTATAATTTGTGGTACTTATTCGGATTTAGGTATTATTGGATGCCATATGTAATAAAAAATGCCAACATTGAATAAATTTGTTTTCATGATTTAGGCTTAAAATGAAAGCATTTATAAACCCGTACTATGAGGGTCTGCATAAAAAACGAAAGCAGTGAAAGTGCACGCATTTTAGGATCAAAGCCCATTTGAAAATGTTTGCATTCATATTAGCATAATGTTACTTAATATCTCGCTATTTCCGTTTCTGTTTTAAGTGCAGTTTACATCACATACGAGCTTTTTCTTCTTCTTCACGGAATATATATCCTGTATCAACTGGTTTCTTGATAGGTAGTCATACATAAAAGAACTGGCGTCTGCTTGAAGATAATCAATCGTATTCTCAATCTTCCTTCCTCGAATTGAATCCAAGCGATCACTGTATAGGACTTGCATTTAATCATCGGATCTCTTCTCATTAGAAACACATCCAGACTGCCTAATTGATGATTTATGCAACGCTTGGAAGAGGAAGCGAAAAAAAACGGGAGGAGAGAATAATGAAACCCAGCAGACTATTACGGCGGAACGTTTGTGAAGGCGGCGCAATTTTGCACCCGTATAGGGTTTTGCGCTAAAGCTTTCTCATCTGCCTAAGCATTCCAAAAGCATTTGCCGACTTCAAAAGAGGAATTCCATGGAAGTAGATATTAATGCTCCCTAGGATGGTGGATAAATGGGATGTGTGCGAGTTTGCTGAGATAAGCTGTACGAAAGGAGCGCGGGTAATGATAGAACTTTGGGGATGGATCTCAGGAATGTTTTCAAGTGCAGAAAGGCGAGACGTAGAATGCTCATTTCCTTCCAGAAGCCGGGTTGAAAAACGGTAGGTGCTGTGTGTAACGCGGAGGTGTACCGAGTACTTTCTTTCAAAGCTTGTTCATGTATTACCATAGCAAGAGTAATGGTAGCCATGGTGAATGTGAGATCCAATATAAAGGTTGGCAGGGGCGGATCCAGGATTTCTTTCTGGGGGGGGGGGGGCACAAGCAAGGCCGTATCCAAGATTTTGTTCTGTGGGGGGCACAACCTCGTAATACAAAACGAACGCAATGATAATGGGACCGTATTAAAAATCTAGCATATTTTTTAAGAGTTTGGGGGAACACGTGCCCACCCCCTCTATACCCGCTTACGAGGGTAGGCTTCCGAATCCATCTCATTTTCTATTCACTTTCAGTCACCTTTTTTTACTGATGATATTTCAAGAAGCTGTAGTCAATAAATTTACAATTGCATAGTTGACGTTATTTATACTATATTAAAAATAAATCTCATTTACATCAATCGATGGTTTTCAACTCGTATAGGATATTGAAAATAACTAAATAGGAAATATTTATTTCGAGTTTTTCGGTCACAATGAAGCCTAAATAATTGCTCGACGTGGAGGAAAAATTCTTACATCCATCCAAACGCCGAAATAAGGAGTTTTAGGTGCTCTAAAATAATTTAGATTCGTTTTCGTGCATTATTTTGATTTCTTATTATGTTTTATGACACACTAATGCATGATACTCGCATGTTATACGGACTTGAAATAAGGAATGGTACCAAATCCATATCATACCTCAGTCTTATAAGCCATACAATTTCATCTGTGGAAGTTCGTACACGTGAAAGCAATCCGTTAATTTTTGAAGACTTATTATAGCGTAAAAACTTCGATCACCTCGAGCCAACCATCATCGTAAAAAATCCATTAATAATTTCATTTAATTATGAAATATGGTGTTTCGTAAGAACTATTTTGAAAAGCATTCTGAGCCATTCGCAACAATTAACATCCGAGTGGAAAGAGGGAAAAAGTTTTTGTTTTTACCAAAAGGGTAAAAAATTGTAACTAGGTGGCGCTCTCCTCTATATCCGAACTGTCGATGCGTCGGTTGCTGTTTTTTTTTTTTTATTCAAAAAATTTAATAGTTTATTAATAACAATATATACATATTCCATCATGTCCAATATATACATATTCCATGGTTTCAACCCAATGATCTAAAATCATAATGGAATTGCCCAGTGCATCCTTAAAATTTCGCCTGCCAAAAAGAAATCGTTCCAATTATTCACTTTGAGTCCAAGTGTCATATTTTCGCAATCCTTGGTAATGGATGTTGACTTAGGGTATGCAGAACTTCATTTTGGTACCGTCTAAGTACTTACTTCCTTTTGATACTTTTCGTCCAGGGTATGCGAATTATAGCACCGAGCTTCTTCTTTTGCATTTCAATTCTCGTTTCCATGTCAAGAACAAATTATAATTTATGTTCAGACAGTCCTATGCATACGGAATAAACTGGTTTTACCCACCAGCAACCTCCCAATACGAAAACTTCGCCGTATTTTATTTTCACGCGGCTTGGAGCGTATAGTATAGAGTGAGCGAGTGGTATTATTCTCCTTTCACTGATCGGTCAACATTTTATAAGCCTTTCTCTCGCATTCATCGGCATCACTTCAACTGCCAACATCCTCATCAGATCGGCGACCGTCCCCAAGGCACGCGACTTTGCGTCCCCACCCCACCATCGCAACGAAAGAAAGTCGCCCCTTTTCGAGAATGCATTTCACTCTTTCCCTGCCATTTCTCCTGCTATTAAACCATTCTCCGCGATTGCATCGCCCGCGAGAATGCTTTCTTGCTCTGCTCAAGATGCCCTCTGCCACCTCTGCCGCTTAATTTAGGCGTGGGGTATTATTGAATTGAAACCCGCCAAGCCTGGAGAAAACAATCGTTTCTCGCTGAGACAATGAAAACATTCTAAGAACAGCAATACCCCTAATTTATTGGGAAATTGCATTTTTTTCTCCTGAGTACCTCGTATTTTAAGTTAATGGATGTTGCTGTTTTTGTCCTAAATATCTGTGGTCTCATCCGTACAGACTTTCATTGCAAATTCAATTAAATGGTGATGGCAGACTGTTTTACTGATTAAATTGCTACTTTTCTTCATTATAAGAGGCAGTATTCTGTGTCGAAAGATACACTTGAAAGAAATTCCAGTGTGTAGCTACAAAACCTGCTAAGTCTCACTTGAACTCTCTGTTTTAAGTAATTATATTATAGCTATCATCATGGTGAAGGCTTTAACCAGTAAAATGCATTGATTCGGAAGTTCCAGAATGTATTTTTCGTATTAATGGAGTCATAGGTCCAGATCCAACCTGAGTTCCATAGTGACTACTTTAAAGAGTTAGACGACATTGCACTTAATTCAAATAAAATTATCTTTTCCACCTCTCCCTATTGTAACATGACAGTCAGGAATCAGCATTATTTGTAAGGAGATATTATCATAAATTAATTATGTAATATTCTATTTGTGACTACTTAAAATGGCAAATAGATTCAGCTCCCTCATTTCTGCATTTGAAGATCTCTTTGGTAATTAAGTACAAAATATAAATATTTCGATGCGGCAATGCTACTTTATTCGATTCTTGCCTGATTTATGGACTGATAACGTATCAGTCTACTGGTCATGGTTTTGTCTGTGAACATCGGTCGGCGCCTGAACAGTATATGTATTTGTTTCTAATACTACAGGTGGTTGATATTTTTAATACGATGTAGTACTTTTTAAAATGCCGTAAGTAGTTGTCAGTGCTAGAATCAGTATACTTCATTCTTTAGTACTTTCACTAAAGAAAGTAATATGGCGGCGAATGAGATGAATCAACCCTTTCTTTTTCATGCAAAGCAAGAACTGCACCTTTTTTGCTTTAACCAATAGTTACGTCACATAACTAAATAAATGAATCAGGAAATACACCTAGCTAAAGCTAAATATCAATCATGGATTAATAACGCATACCACGAATCCTGTTAAAGAGGATCCTCAAATCGGCCTCTAAATGTATTGTCAACCACCGCGGGTTTGCAAAAGTCGCTACTCGTGTCACTGACGGACAAATTGATCCGAGCTTCACGGGGAAATAAGGTATAACTAGGGGTGTCTACCAACATTTTCATTCATGATGATGTGATCTAATTTATTGCTTTTCAACCCTATTCCTCGCAATTACAAGCATTATAATGCAAAATATTGGAAAGGAAGTGGATCGCATCGTACACATCGCCGCACTGCGGACGTTTTTAAAAACCGATTTAAATGTGACCGAAGTGGTAACAGAAATCAGCCTTCTATAGCATAAAATAGGGTCTCTATTCAGTCCCCTAGACGCATACTATAACAGTCAGGTGCTGGTGGATAAGTTTTACCAACTATTCTTCGTCGTCAGCGCCTAGGCTCATGAGTGAGTTCGTATTTCTCGTAGCTATACCTCGACGGACACCAACTTCACGACCGTTTAATCCGCGCAATTCCTGGGGTTTAATGGACTATCACATTGCCCACAGCATTCTCTTTAGCCGCACGTGCGTCCATTGGACACTCCCCTGTGAAGGTGGTTGTATCTCTGCGGCCTATATTACTTCTTGTCCCTCCCAAGCTTCCTCGGCCGCCCTACCACCACCTTTTACCCGGCTCTATTCAACCTCGCTCTTCTCTCCAAATTCCTTTCGCCCCTTGTTCGTTTTCTGAGAGACGCCAACGTTGTCGCGGTTGAGCGAACGCGGTGGAGGCTTGTGCGAGCTTCCGACGGGTCTGCGGTTCGATTCTCAGCCCCAGTAGGACTCGTGGTGGGCAACTCTAAAGGATTCTCGAGCGAAATTCTTCGACTTCGTAGTTTTCAGGTATGAGAAATAATTTTCTGACTGCCAATTATGGCGTCCAATCGCAATACGCTTTTGTTCCATGATTGCATAATTTTCGTTAGCCAGCAAAAACAGTAATTTGCTTGCTCCTAGTGCTTGAAGGATGAATATATTTCCAATATACTGTAGAAATCGGTAACTTTATTTCGATGCTTGCCAGAAAACTTCTGGCTCGTGCGTAGTATGTTTTAATAATATTGGATGATATGGCTTGGTCGAGTAAAATGGTCAAGAGCAGTTTTGCAATTGGACGCCTCTTTCTGTAAATAGTATCAAATACTATCTTCGCACCTGGGAACCTGGTACTCAGGCTAAATTGTTGATACTCATTTGAGTTAAACACATTCGCACTTTTTACAATGGACCCTAGAATCGAGTAGCGAGCCACAGAACTCGACTTGCTAGGTTTGCGAACTCCGCAGACCTGTGATTTAACAAGTACGGTGGATTAAATGTTTTGAACGCCGATATTTTTTTCCTCCCAGCGCGTAGTTGCCAGAGCAAAGCGATATCTACTATATTCATGGTGTATATTTGCCCTAACTGTCTTTACTACAATAACATCCAAAAGAATACACCTTCCAAAGAATAGATTTACGTTGATTGTCCATAGTTTGGAGTGATTGGAAAATTGATGTTAGGTTTTTTTCTGTCCTTTCCCTTTTTGGTAAAGTCATTGGATCACACATTTGCTTTCAACATCAATTTATTTCAAGTACAAACGTAACTATAATTTCCATAAAAACCGTTGTATCAGTGCTAAAGCTGTAGGAAATTGGGTAAAGAGTATTTTATTATGTTATAAAGTTCCCCAAAGATTAGACAATTCCATTTGGTTTACGTATTGACGATATTCCGTCACCTTTTAAGTTCTTCTACTCTTTCTTAGGCTCATTTCGCTCTCACGACATTTTCATATAAGTAAATTCATGTTCCAGTTGGGTTCATAGGCCTTAAATTATGCCTTTACTTTGGTCATTGACACTTGATATTTTTTCTTTTTACAAGAATTCACATCGGGGAATTCCTAGGCCGTCAAGCTTCTAACGTAGTAGTAATTCACCCTTAGCGTTGGTTTTTCATGCAACCTAGTTGAAGTGAAAGCCGAAATTCTTGGCGTTTATGCAATAGTTTATGGGTTACCGGTGTAACTCGTAGCTTTATATTATACCAAACTTCCAGTCGCAATGTTTTCTATGTTACTTATGAGCTTACTCAAATAGCTCCCTTAAAGCTTGAAGTGTATTTTTATCGGACGGAGGATTTTTGGTCCTTCGACAATTGTGGCGTCAATTCGCAATATTCATTTTTTATATGATAACATACGTTTAAAAAGCAAGTAAAATCGGTCATTTCTCTATTTTAGCGTTTGAAGGTTGAATATTTTTCCAATATAATGTAGAATAATGTAACGTTATTTCAATGCATGCCAGCAAACTTAGGACTCGTATATCATGGGGTTTAAAAATGTTAGGATGCCATCGCGAGGAAAATGGTCAAAATTAGTTTTACAATTCTGCACTCCTTTCTGGATATAGATTTAAATAACTTGATTCTCGTTGCTTAATTTTTAATTCATGCCTTTCACTTTAATGCTGTGACTTACCTGGAATTTTTTTCATACTCTTTGAAGTATTTCTTGCCTGTGTGTTTTTCCCAAAAATGTTATCTCTTTGGAAAATACATATAATTCAAATTATGTATCAATGATCCTCGCTCTTTGTACGGGGTCATGCACGAACTATAATTTATTTCAACCTTGGCTGGATAGGGATATCGTGATATTTGTTTTTACTGTTCCAGTATGACTTTTATACCAGTATTGCATGAAGAATGGTCTCTTAAATTCTGCAGTTTGTGGTCATTCTTCATTAAATTAGTTGTTAGTTTATTGGGTTGCCTTGGGTGGCGTGGGATTGCCACTGCATGAACTGGGAGAAACGTGATTCTGTTCTCACCGAAGTGGGTCTTGAAGCGGTGCAGTTGGTGAATTGGAGGTGAAAAAAAAAGAGAATAGAAAGTCTTAACGTGATAGGCGTAATGCTCCGACAGAGGTGGCAGCAAATAAAGATCCAGTTTTGCACTGCTTGGCGGCTGGTGTCCGATATAAGCCGTTTTTACACCCACTCGTGATGGAATGCAGTGATTTTTTCCATTCTCTGCCGTCGCCTTCTTTGGCATACAAAACTCTTCATTCATTTTTCAGTGGCTTTGAGCGACGCTGTTCGCTCTTGACTCAGGTGCACCACTCTTAGATTCTTGCGATAGTTGAAAAATGAATTCCCCATGCTCCCAAAGCGTGGGAAATTTATTCTTTTTGTTTTGTGTCTGTCTCAAAGTCCTTGTATTTCCCCATTTCATTCATTTTTTGTAGTTATGACATTATTGCTCATGTTTAAATTGACGTAATACTTAACGCCAGCCAACTTCACTGTCTTCAGAATGGGTAAAGTTTTGCCTAATTCTCTACATAATGCATTTCATTGTAATGAAAGCATAACAAAAGTACGCCATAAAAACAATGCCATAAAACTTCCGTGAGGCAAAGAGCAAAAAGGGTACTTCGCATAGAATTTTAGATATTTCTTATCATTAGATGCTGTGTGAATATAAAGTGATTTTTGAGCGTGTAGACATTTTTTCATTTTTAAAACTCTTTAAGTTTTTATTTTTTCGTTACCAGAGCTTTTACCGAGAGCTTTTACGTGATTGTTCCATCATGCATTCTTTCTCTTTTGGGTGCTGATTGAATGATTCATTTGTTCATGAGGAGGTAAATATCAATGAGACGTTTTCATTCTGCAATGTTTTCGCTCAACTTTTGCAGTACGATATATGAATTAAATGCTCTGAATCTATTACAATATGTTTTACAGCATGCGAAAATCTTGTTCAAAGCATCTACATCTACCTACTTCCCCAGTAAGCCGCCTTAATAGCCATGTGGTTCAATAGGCAATAATTTCTAATGGAATACTTACTAAGGGCCCCCGCGCACTGGCAACGTTTACAAAGCAACTATTTACTTCCTTTGTAAAAGGTGCCAGTGAAACACATGGCATTGTCTGTTAACTAAGTAGTTGCTTTGTTAAAGTTCTCAGTGCGCGGGGGCTCTTATTGTTAGGTATGATTCTAGTAATCCATATTGTTGGGATGCGAATGCGTGAAATATGCAACTTCAAAAACATTGAGTTTTTTTAAACATAAAATATATTCAGGCATTCTAAAAGTGTACAACGTATGTAAAATTATGTTATTAATGATATCAATGCCTGTTGGACATGAAAAAATCAAATAATAAAATTAAATTTGTAATCATCAGTAAAAACGAGAATCGTTATCCGCTTTAACGTATGGCCCACGGAAAATGATGATCGGTACCCAACGTGTTAACCTGTGCCAGGCTACAAACAAAGTTAGATTCACGTTGACAGAGATTTGACTACTTGTGTTCGGCCTAGAATGTATTGAAGCCCCTTATTATCCGGGAAACAGCAAAATCCTAAGCTGCACTGGAGAATATCAATCTAATTTACCGTTTTTGTAGGACCGGGAAATAGTGTCGTTGAACATGGTGCGAAGAATAGACAATGTGAACATAATTACCATGTAAATGTCAGGCATGAATGCCCTTAAAGGTCACCTATTGCAGCACTTCTTTTTCAAGGAAATACCATTCTGGAATAACTCTAGTCATTCCGGAAAATGGTGTTAAAATTTCCTATAGGCCTATTTTTCCTTATATTATTTCCTTCGATTTTCCTGTTATACATATGGAAAAATTATTATTTTATCCTTGAATACCATGTGGTAGACTTTTTTTTAAATTAGTAACTTCTCTGATCGCTATGTTTCATATCACTGTCCAATTATATGTTCACGAAAAGGTGTAAAATTATTTGCTATGTTGCTGCAGTTTATCTCAAGGTTAGGAGCTGTGCAATGGAACTTCTGAAAGGCATGCACACTGTGAAGTGAATTTCAGAAGTGATTGGTGTAGTGTGCCTTTAGGCACGGTTCTTGACTCTTTAAAAATTATCAAGACTCCATGTATGCGGTATGTTTATCTTCGCGGGTAACCTTCCGTGAAACGTAATAACGAGTAAACTGGGGTTTACTTTGTCGCTATATGGGATTATTGAAAAACAAACGGTATTTGAAATTTAGATTAAATTGTACTGAGTGCATTTTATGATAGAGTAATCATTCTCCAACACACATGCATTAGTTTCCGATCATGAGTAGCCATTTCACCATCGTTATTTATTGCAGTTATGGCTAATGCCGGAAATGAAAAATAAGGGCTTTTTGATGGCCATATGTTCACACTTAAGCGCCGGCTGAGCTGCTTGCTCGAGTTACTTATATCTGCTCAGAATTTCCTTACAAGGCAGTCTGCGTCATGTGCGTTGAGGTTTAAGTTACGCCTTTCGATGATCTTATCAAGAATAAAAAGTTCAAGATATGGCTTACCGGAAAGTTATGTTTGGGGAATGAAGTATTATATAAGACACCAATATGGTTTGTCAGAAATCTCTTTAAATTTACATTCTATGATACAGAAGTACGTCTGGTACTTATTCAAATTTCAATGAGTTACATTAGCGACCATATCATTAGCTTGGTAAGTACTTGAGAGGTTGTCACTAACGTGATAAATTACAGCCTCTTAACTCATTTTTCAGTGCCACTTTCAAAGCTCCTAAAATGTGAAGTACTAAAAATTTAAAATTGTAGTAAAAGGCACAAGTTTTTGGCAGTTCACCAATAAATATTTATTATTTTCCTTTTTACCCTTTTCCAATTTTATCAATAGCCAGACGTGGAGCATACTATGAAACTTGTGCCGATAATTTGTACACGCTTAAGGTGAAAGAGCATTACAATATTTCAGCTCTTATCGTGCCCAGCAAAACGCTACTGCAAACGCTGTTTTTCCCCATTGTCTCCTTTCAATCACGAAGATTCATGGCCTATTTTACCTTGAGTGATCCGCTGTTAAGTGCCTCCGTCATACAATCGAGACGATAGTGCAATTTACCGATTTTATCTCTTGTCAAAATGCTTTGTCTCCATTACTTGTGCCTGAAGTCAGGAGAATTCTCGGGTGCGTGTAGTTATATCCGAGGTAGCTTTATCCAATTAACCTCCCGCGGCTCAAAGACCGCGGAGGAAAGATTGGCAGGACACTAAATGAGCGTTCCACTGCATGCTTGAGGCTTCAATTTGCATTCATTCGAACCGCAGATCTCGCTGAAATTATCAACTTTGTTGTTACATCCGTGCTACGCGAGGTATCGACTAACAAGCCTCCTAGGGATCCTAAGCTTCTGTTCTTCGCTCCTAGAAATGTATGAGGCATTAATAAACAGAAGACATGCTCTAAGGTTGCTTAACTTCTTAAGAATGATTTACTCACCATTGCTTCTTCAAACAGATATCTATTGACTTAGAAAGTCCCTCTGAGATAAATATTGCGTATAAAAAGGGAAACATCCTCTGTTGCTGCAAAAATAATTGGCCCATTGCTTTGATTAACGAAGAAAGTACCGTATCAGTCACCCCGGATAGATGATAATGGTATTCTACTGTTTGTACTACTATATTCTATTTCTAATTACGACACTTTTTTGTTCTTTTAAAATAAGTAGCGCAGAGCGTTTTATGTATAATATCTATCCTAGGCTAAAAGAATGCAATTATTGTAGCTGGTATGTTATTTAGAGGAGCCCACTGATGGCTGAAGTTATTCGCCCCATGAAGGAAGGGTGGGAAACGAACCGTTGAGAAACATAGGGCGTCGGAGTTAGCCTGTTTTTTTACGAAAGGCGCCAAGGGACCACATCTTAACGTCCCATTCGACGGTCGGAGTGCCGCACTTAAGTGCCCTCCTCAGAGCACTCAAGTAGGCATCGGCCAGCAATGTGTTTCTCTGAGGTAAAATGGTATTGAGAAAATATTTTTGTTGGATTTGTAGAGGAATGCACTTACTGAAATGCCAAAGTAAAAGACGTGATGTTATACTCCTGTTTCGTTGGCAGCTGTAATTACAGGATTACTATAATCGGAAACAATAGCATAATAGTAACCCCCAGGCCGTCCTCCAATTAATTACTCCAATTACCTTAATCTCACTAATTCGGATTCAATCAGCGTTACAAGATGAGGGATGACTCGGATAGGTGAGGATACAGCTGAACCCTGAATAAGCGTCACGCTTGTACATGTCATGCAATCGGGGAGGACGCATTTCCTCTCCTTGGGCCACATCGCTCGTAGAAGATTTTAATCGGGTGATTTCCAAAGACGTCGCCCAGGATTCGAACCCGCGTTCCTTGGGTTAGTACAACAGAATAGAGGGAAACGGTCAAACACCCTCGCTTCTCTCAGCTGACTTCTCTTCGAGAGTGATGCTCTCTGTTGAGTCGGCTGAGTCTTCGATCGGGGGCCGCCCCCTCGCGCCCCCAGCGGCAATTGTCGGAACTAAAAAATCGTCCGCCACAAGAAGCGCGAACACTGCATAAATGCACATCAATTGAAAATTAGTAAAGTATTGCTGGATAAAACTACAAAAATTATTTTTAATGATAATTATTCGTTAACAAGTCGAGAACTTCCTCTCCGCTACACGACACCTTAGGAAATTGAATGACGAAAAATTCTTTGGATGCGCTAGTGACAATCATTGAGAGTACTTATTAAGCAGATTAAACTATACTGAAAGGCTTGCAAAGGAACTTTTAGTAAAAAAATATATTGAAATTACTTGCAATGCATAAAAATTTCAATCCAAAGGCAAATAAATCACTTTAATGCTTTTAAACATTTGAAGAAAGCGCGACAATCACGGTAAATCTATATGGATAATAAACAGATCATTGTAAAGATATTATACAGATCTATGCATATTTATAATGGTTGTCGCACATAGTGCAAATGTTTAGAAATAGATATGTTAGTTATATTCCCTTGAATGAAATTTTTATGCATTTAAAGTCATTTTGAATTTTAGGTTTGCAAAGAATTCTTTAACAAGCTTTGTGTTATAGTTAAATCTACTTAACCAGTCCTTTTAATTAATCTTTCTAATGCATCGAAAGAAGTTTTTGCCTTTCAATTTCCTGGAGAGCGGTGTAGCTGAGCGGAAGTTCTAATCTGGACTGATTACGAAACTGATGGATCGACACGAACCCGTAAGTGATGATTCAACTTCTAGAATGGAGGATTTTGAGATTTAAATGGGGTACTTTCTCCATTTAATGATGGTCTAAGTTTCTCGTGGAGGTGGGTGCACCTATCTTTGGATATGTCCTTACTTTTTTATCACATGTAGATTCTTTGGATCTACTTGGTGCGGAAGGAATTCCAGGAAGCGGATATCGGGGATCCAAGTTTAGAAACCAATCGCTTATCGAACTCTTCCTTGGAAGTGTCTTAGGTCCTTAAGCGAATCAATATAGTCAGTGGCATAATCCCTGATTTTTTATGTAATTTAATAATGAATTCACTACTCCAAATTTCTTAAAAGTAAACCTTTAGTAGCAAAAAATGAAGAAGCTTTTGCTAGCTTCTGTGGTTAAAACACCAGTGTTTAAGGTACCATTCTCTAATTAAATTCAGTGTTAGTGACACCAAATATTAATTATTTATGCATTAATAATAGGTATCATTGAATATGACACGTGGAAAAAAGATATCATGCGAAGAAATGTTGGTACTAGAAGAGATGAATAAGAACATTAAAGATTTTTTATGTGCTCTTTTTTATGCTCTGTTCAGGAGCTGACAAATTGACAAAAGTGAAACTTTCAGACATAAGTAAATTTAAATTTTTTCTGTATAAAAATGTAATAGTAAATTCGTGATTTATATTTTACAATACATTCACTCTTAATTATATAAGCTCGTTATGGAATAATGGGAATAAACGTGGCGCTTAAGAAAAACGGACAAAATATCATGGTTACGAATACCCCCTCATGAAATCGCTGCGTTTCAGAGTACCGGACAGGGTACTGGCCGAGGCTTCAGGGGAGCGTCGTAACCTAGTGGTTCGAGTGCTTAGCTATTGACCCAATATATGCGAGCTTTGGATATCAACTGATTAAAATCGTCTACGAGCAAAGTGACCCAGGGAAGGGAAATGACCCCCTCTCCAATTTTATGAAAAATATAAACACCTGTGGCTTATTCGGGGTTCAGCTCTACCCTCACCTATCCGATTCATCATCCAAATTGAATCACTGATTGAATTTTACTGAGTGAGACTAAAGTAATATTGGTAATTAATTGCAGAACGGCCTGGTGGTTAACCAACCATTTCATTCAAAGGTTTCTTGGTTAATTAACTTTTACTTATACCCCTTCGTTTTTACATAAAGCGACCCGGGTTTCGATGAATAATAATCTACATCAGGCGTAAATTATTATGCATCCATCTTATTATTGTAACCTAGTGACCTAACGGAGGAGGAAATGAAATTGGAAACAGACGCCAGAATAGGGGAAAAGGATGGATAACGAAATTAGTTTACTCAGCCATTTAATTCCTAATAATTTTGCTAAATATTACTAACAATTGTGCTTCATTATATTTTTTTCAAGTAAGTAACTTTTTAAATCAATTATTGTTTTCTAGTTGCGTATTACGGGGTTGGTGGGAGTCAGTGAATCGCACTAATGATATCTTTTATCATTTAATCGTGGTTTAATTATATGAGTGATTACTCGATGATACGCGTGGATAGAGAATTGAATCTTTGAGTTATTTTTCTTACACCCATTAAATTTATGTTACGTGATCCAGGCAGTTTAATTGTAATAGCGCTGAATTAAAACATGATAGACTTTTAAAGAAGCGAAGCATTTAGCTTCGACGTAGACATTAAAAATAATTGCTGATGATTATTGCCATTAATTTTCTGATTAATGGTCGCTGTACAGAGTGAACTTAGTTTCCGATTACACATTTTGATATCTGTGTGTACAAAAGTTAGGATCATGTAATGATTTTCATGCAAGACATTGTATCATATTTTCCTTTTGCTGTATATTGTATTTGGTGGTGTTGTTTTCAGACCAAATAAGTGAAGTAATTTCGATTGAGCTAACAATTCCAATGTCAAGCATTACGTTGTTCAGCGGCAGAGTAAATATTTTTACAAACCAGTTCAGGGATAATCGTTCACAATTCCTGGAACTAACCTTGTATTCTGCGTGGTTTTGTTTCAAGTTAAATGTAGGTACTTATTAGAAAATCTCTAGGGAAAAATCAGGATTTTTTTATGGTTTAAACATTCAATGCGAATGATCTTTGTTAAGTCCTTCAATAGAAAAAAAGTTTCATTCCTACTTTGATAGATGGGGTAAATTTGATGTATGATGGAAATTTAGATATGACGCTTATTGGTACTAGCTTACCCTTATTAAACCACACATTCCCCTTTGGCTCTACGTTCGATATCGCCAATTTTTTTATATTTTCGGACAAATCTTGATACTAACTTGAATGTTGAGTGGAAGGCTAAGAATGAATCGCTACTTCCTTTTTCAAATGTGATGTTTAGTTTATTATCATTTTCGAATCATCGTCACACTATTCTCTTCGATGCAAATGTATGAAATTCTCTGTCTCCTCCTACAAATAACAAAGAGACGAAATATGTCTTATTTTTCTACATTGAAGTTTAATTACCAATGACTCTATGCAACGTGCCTATCAAGTATAATAACATTTACAGTACGTCCTATGCTCAACGAAAAGGAATATCTATTTCATTGAAACCAATCACCAAATTAATGTTTTAGTTACTTCATCGCGGAAAATCGGTTTAACCGTTGTTAACATTGGAGAATATATTATTTTTTAGCATGAGAAAACCAATAATATTTTTATATTTGATAGGACTTTTACGTGTAGGATTAATGAGGTAAGGTAGGGTTCTTTCATTAACTGTCATTACCTAGAATTCTTCCACCTTTTAGTCAGTTCAAAATAAATACCGACGCATGAGTTTACAACCGAAATACGTTTTTGTGACCGTGTATCGACTTAGTATTCTCAAACAAGAGTCAGTTACGCTCACTCATTCCTATTCATCGGTAAAAACTACATTTTATTGCCTGAATAATTTTTAAATAAAGCAGTTTCAACTCTTCCAAGTACTTTTAATAGGACTAGTCTATGTCTAATCTCTTTTTAAAAGCCTCTAACTCAATCCAAGTGGCAACATAAAATCTACAATGCGAAAGGTCAGAGGGTCATATGAACCTGAGGCGTGGCAATAGAGTTATATAAATTTATAATTAAACCTTAACGGCCACGACTCGTTTGATTAAAATGCTTTTATAGATACAACTTTCACTTTTTTCACGTATTATTTTTATCATGCCACAATGAGCAATTGAATTTATCTCAAAAAAAGGTGTGCTATATGAATGGAATCCCAAAGGTTCAGAAAATATTTAGTCTTTATTCCTAAGATATTAATTTTCATTAAAAAGTTTTGAAAATGTTGTTTTGACATTATCCCAATAAGTGTGCTTAAATTTTAACCAATGACAGCGAAATCGTTTACATTTTTCAGATTCAATAGTTTATTCAGGAATGCTTTTAAAAATCCGTATAAATCCATCATGAGGAAAATAAATGAGTTACATATGGATCCCACTCAAGCAATATCAATCATAAAGCTCTTTTCAGTTCAGCACTCATGGGCGTCATTAATAAGTATTTTAACCATTACGTTCAGGTATATTTCATTTTCAGTCATATTGAGATTTATTACCACGCATCCTAGTACATAATTTAAGATTCATGCTAATATGACATGAATTAGTGTTCTCATTAGCTGATTAATTAGCCCTGTTTTCAATTGCTGGCATTGTGGTAAGCATGTTTCGTTTTGCCTATTAAATTATTTTCACTGACAAAAACGGCTCCAATCCTTTTACATTAGAATCCCAATTACTGGAAAAAAAAGTAACGGGAAAGCAAAATGAATCGATAAGCTTCATCATCATTAGTCAACAATCCTAAGATTGGTTTGACGCAGCTCTCCATTTCTCTCTCCTATCCGCTAATCTTTTCATAGCTACATATTTATTCTCTTTTACATCCTTTATAACCTGTCCTATATAACTCATTCGGGGCCGTCCCTTCCTCTTTTTCCCTTCCACTTGTCCTTCAACGATTGTCTTCATCAGACCATCGTGCCTCAAAATGTGGCCAACTAAGTTGTCCCTTCTTCTGCTTAATGTTTTTAGGAGGCTTCTCTTTTCTCCCACTCTCCTTAGCACTTCCTGGTTACTCACACGGTCAATCCATTTTATCTTCATCATTCTTCGGTAGCACCACATTTCGAATAGGTAGCACCACACTCTTGACTTCTCTGCTGCTGTCAACGTCCAAGCCTCGCCTCCATAGAGAAACATACTCCATATGTAGCATCTGATGAATTGTTTCCTTACTTCTATGCTGGTATTTTCAGCTGTAAGAAGATTCTTCTTTTTGTAGAAAGCCCTCTTCGCCTGCGCTATTCTACTGTGTATCGATAAGCTTATCTAAAGTAATTATGGAACCAGGGGTTTAAGAGCGGTTCAATCAATTGAGTTTCATTTTCAATTTTTTCATCCGGAGCAGCTATTACATGCGATTAAAGGTCTAACTCTAAAGCATTTGTTGCCTTCTAAAGCATTATACGTTCTCATGAACTACAGTAACTGTTACGGGGAAGCAAAATAAATCCAGAAGCTTATGTAACGTAATTTTGGAGCCTGGAGTCAAAGAGCGGTTCAATAGATTGAGTTTGATCTAAGTTTAAACGATTCTGGCGTGATATAAAGGACGTTCTACTTATTGAAATAAAAAACTTAAAATATAAGACTTTTCAACATTTTCTTTATTGCTTACGGCGCATTTCGGCTCTTATAGCCATCCTCTGGATGCAAAACAAAAATTATCAACGCCAATAAAAACGCGTCGTATTAATTTAAAAAAACTGTGGTTAAATTCAACTACCTTTCATTTCAAAATGAGTTTCATTTTTCTGTGCAAAATTCCATAAAATCTGTTCACCCGAAGCGTTATTCTACATTGCATTGCATTACATCACATCTATTACTTGCGTTAAAATATCTTAAACTAGACCATTTTTTGGTGGGTTTACTTGTATTTTTTTCTAAGGTGAACGAATGTTAGAGAGAATAGTTTTAAGTATACCGGGACTAGCCGCGGTGAACTTTTACGGGAGTCACCAGCAATGCACAAATTGTGCGAAATATCCAAGGAAGAAAAAAATCTGGTCAAAACGAATGATTTTTTTCTCTGTGGATATTTCACAAAATTAGAGAGAATAATTCAGCGTAACTGTTGTTTACCTCGGAATGTTAAAATTATGTACAAATTAATGGTCTTTTTGGTGGAAAATTGATGACCGCTATCATGGAAACTCGCCTTTTAACCAAGAAAGTATCAAATACTTGGGTTGAATTGGTGCATTGACGAGCCGGGAAATCGGTAATCAAAATTCTTCTCCAAAGCAAGTGAGGCGTCCCATTTGACTCACAATGAAGCCTTTGGAAAATGTAGGAGAAAGGTTGGCAAACCACCAATGTGTGATGCCAAAAATCTCCCCTTCGAAATACCGTGCTGTGATAGTATATCCCCAGAGAAGTTCCTTTCTGAAAATAGTCGGAATAGGCGGAACTTGCTTTCTCGTACAAACGTTTTCGCTGTAATTGAAAAATGAACCTGGCAGTGTGGGCATTTATTTGTGTGGAAATGAAAGGTAATTGAACTTTTCATCAATAATTTAATGTGCACGAAGCGTTTCGGCTCACAGTGCTCTCATCTGGTACAAGACATCGCAGTAGATATGCATATATACATGCATATTGCTTGCCTCCTTTTTATATAAACTTTTCAGTTGTAAACAGCCTGAATACATCATGCAATTTTTTTAGTCTGAAGAGGAAAATCGAAATTTGGAACTCGAATGTCACCAGATTTCTTGTCTTACTAAATCGGACCATTACATTTAATAAATCTTTTTCTCTGTTTTTGGGACTGGAATATGGAAAACTGCTTCTGAACTAATCAAAAACTCCAAATCACTGATGTCTTTCAAAAATATGCTGTTCAATAGTAATGCTAGTACAATAAAAAATTAATTTTACCGATATGCTTGTTTTTTCTGTCACCATTATTATTATATAATTAATTGCATGTATCCAATTTTTCTGTGTACTCGAGCTCTGATACTAATGTATACCTTTGTATGTTATTAGTGAACCAAGGGTCGGAGAACAATATACATTTCTTTATCTTTGTCTTTACATAAGAACATCACTTCTATACCTTTGAGGAAGGTTTATCACTCTAGTTTATTATTTTCTTACGGTCTCCCCAATGTAAGCCTGTTTCCTACCCCTTCCTCAGACTTATCAAATTCTCCGCCATCCCTTGACATGGATTTTTGTACCCTAAACCTGCTTAATTAGTTCTGCTTTCAATTGCTGGCAATTTGGTGAGCATGTTTCGTTTCACTAGTTTATTTATTTTCACCGCGGTAAACGACACAAATGCTTTTACATTAGACTGTCAAGTACTGAGCAAAAAGTTACAGGAGGACAAAATAAATCGATAAGCTTATCTAAAGTAATTATGGAAATTGGAGTTTGAGGGTGGTTCAATAAATTGAGTTTCATTTTTCCGTGAAACTTTTTCATCCGAAGCAGCTATTACATGCGGTCAAAGGCCTAAATCTAAAGCATTTTTTGGCATCTAAATCATTGTACGTTCCCAAGAACTACAATGTCTTGCACCAGATAATGGCTCTGTGAGACGAAACGCATCGTACGAATTAAATTATCCTTCCGTCAGGCACAATATCGGAATTTCTGAGTTCAGGCGCAATATGCCTGACAGGCACAGGTATGAAAAAACGTTATTAACTCTTACGATGGCTCTGTGGTACACCTCTAAAGTTTAAATCACTATTTTTTACGTAGTTGGACACTTAAATGATGTCTTATGTGCTATGCACACCTTTTCACGTCGTCATACGGCCCCAGACGGATCCAGTAAGGTGGTATTTAATGTGGTGTTTAGGCTATGAAGTGTTATTATATGTAATGTATTTTAGCATTCGCATTCTATAAGATCAGCGTTGTTATTTTTCCTATTGATTTAGCCAATAATGCCTTTATTTTGATTTGTTGTTCGATTTTTTTGTTTAAATATGCTAAATAATCCGGCTCTGATCTGTCGGCATAAATGCGAAAAGGGAAAGGCTGCATATAGCATGTCAAAACAAAAAGCTACTATAAGCGCCTAGGGTCTATGGCGCCTAGTGGCATGGAGAAATGAAAAAAAAAACACTCGCGCTCTGTCTATCAGATCCATTGCGCCCGACGGAAGGTTAATGGGGAAAAATACAACTACCTCTCATTTCAATATGTCGAACTTGCACTGTATCATGCCTGAATCAGTGGAACTTATTCATTTGTGCGTCGACGATTGGAGCTGGATGACGGAACGTAGCTTTATCTGTCACTCTCCAGCTGTGTACGTCTAGAGACTGTCACTTTCTATTTCCCTGTACCCACCTCCATCTTTTTCTCTTTCCCCCTTCCATTGGTAGTCCACCTTGCTACGGGAACAATTGTTGGAGGCTGACTGAGACTCGAGCGTTTGAAGTCTCGTGTCGGCCACCCAAGGGGTTTCCGTCGGAGCGCCATCATTGCATGGCACGGGAATGCGATTCTGAAAGGGAAAGGCGTGGAAAGATAGCTGTAGTGTCGGCGAGGGAAGTAGAGAATATATACTCCGCCACAGGTGGACAAATAAAATGCATGTTCTGCTGATCAATAGACTGCTGCGTTAGGATGGTTCTTATTTTTAAAGTTTTCGAATTTCTTTTGGGACGCCCCCCAGTTTTGTTCCATTCGGTGAGAAAATAAATCATGAAAACTAGTTTTGTAATCGGATAGCGGGAGAACTTGCCGCATCGCACTTAAAGTTTTGAAATTTTGGTATTTTTGCGGACATAACTGAAGATGATGTCACTTTCGGAGTATTCTATTACTTTTTTGTCTTCTACAACGACTTGTTAGAAATTTTCAGTGTATCACCTCGAATATCTTTCATTTCTGCCCTTCGGTTCCCGTTATCGAGAGAGTTCACTGAGAATGAGCGCATGTCACCCCAGCAAGGCTGCATAATTGTCCAAGTGTCTTCAGAAAAACTCCCTGAGAAGGATATGAGAAGCTGGAGATCAATTTTGTTTTACTTTTTAGTATACCAATAATAATATTAATGTCTCATTTATTTCACTAGTGAAATAGGTTAAATAGCCCTCTCTTACAATTAACTTGTTGGACAATTACATACTTCCATGCCCTGGATGTTGGCCAGTCCATCCAGGCGGGATTCGAATCCGCTACCACTAGGTTAGTAGTTGCCAGCCGGTTAGCAGTTTCCGGCCCTGGCGGCACCGAGGCCGGCAATGTCCTCATTGGCAATAATAACATTATATTAATAAAAACAATGATAACAATTCGTCTTTATTTGGTGAGATTGGGACTGGAAATCCCCATTCATCCATCTAACCTCTTGTCATGTGTAAAATATTTGCAAAGGAATGCATTGTCAAGTTATTCTTCAAATTAAATTTAGTCAAATCTGTAAAAAGAGACGTACAATTATTCTTTAAAAAAGCAAAATGCAATGTGAACAAAGTTACATTTAACAAGTGCAAAAAGATGTGAACAAATTGATGGGTGAAGCTAAGAGCAAACTGGATTTTTAACTCCACCGCCCGTAATCAGTTATTTTGCTTCTCTGCATCATTATCCAAAGACAAAAATAATAAAAATCTATTCCTTCTTTCGATTGATATATTTATATACCATTAATTGTTTGCAAGATTTCAATTCAGTACTACGTAAGGATTAAGAATTGCTGCAATGTGAATCATGAGACGAACCCCTTATGTAAACCATGAAGATATGCCGTATTGAATCCTAATATTTTTTGGGATTACTTCAGGTCATTTAAAATACTGTTTTTGTACTATCATTTAACGATCAAACTATTTTCTGACAAAAGGCCACCGTTATTTTTTCCAAACGGCCTCTGTGTGCCCCGGGGACCATGAGCTAATGATGGAGGAACGGTTGAACCCCTACACCCACTAGCTGGTATAGAGAAAAGTACTTCTGAAAGAACCTATCCGAGATCTAGTAAGAAGAAGTACTCACTTTGTTAAAGAAATATTTATATTAAAATTTTAAAAGAATCTTTGAATCACTTCATGCTACAATATTATCTTCCCAATTTACGAAAAAAACCAACAGGGAAGTTTGTGAAGAACATTTTTCATTGTAAATTACGATGTTGATATCGTAAATTTCCTTGCTCATGGGTTTTCTTTTTTGGCGCACCCACGTATCAAACTTGTTCCTCCATTCTTCTTACTATATCTAATCACTCTCTGAGATCTATCCTGGCTACATAGTGAAAGGGAGGTTAGTTTGAGTAATGAAAGATTCTACACTTTCTCAGGGAATACCTGCGGTGAATTCTAATTTCTGCGCGAGTGCATTTCCCACAGCTTGGGAACAATTGAGTCGACCCTCTTCACCCCCTGTTGTGCGAATATGCGAGGAGGATGTTTCATGAATGGCGAATTTTCGCCCGGCGAAAAGGGTGAGAGTTTATCTAGTCGTGGAGAAAACAATTGAAAGTCTTGGATCGCGATGGGAAGGGCGACTCCGGTTTCTGAATTCCCCTTTGGGAATATAAACGGCGGAACAGGGGCATCGCGGTGCAGTCTGGGAAAGGCGCCGGGATACAAAGGGGAAGGGTGAAAGGAAGTTGAGGTTGTAGGTGGTTTTTATTCGGCGTCGTGACCTGGTGAACGCCGTCAGCGGTGGGATAGGTTAGGGATATTGCATGGGTTGGCGGTGAATGCACCCGGAATCATTTCCCTCGCCCACCTTTGTGAACTTAAATACACGGCAGTACGGACAAAGCGTCCTGAGAAGTTAAATTTGCATTCACATTGTCACTCACGATATGGAGCCGATTTACTTTCTCGTCACACTGGATGTTTTTTTATACTCTGATGATTCATAGAATTTAGTAAAAAATCTTATTGTAGAGATTTACGGGGCGGAAACAGCTTTCTTTTCTCGGTGGTGACTAAACTTCCAAGGTCTTGGAGTGTATTTTATTAAGAATTAAATGCAAATTTAATGCAGATTTTGTGGCCAACGTTTCGTTATATTTGTATGCCTTCATCAGGGCTATGAATGAATGTGAAGGTTTAAAAATATACCGAAACGATCGCCAAAAATTTTCCACTTAATTCTTAAAGACCTGTATTCCGAGACACTAATCAACGTTTAAATAAATAGAGGTCAAGAGAAAGGAAAAAACTTAAGTCCGAGGTATAAAGAACTAAATTTTAAGGACAACATAATTTTCTTTTTTCAAGGCTCTCATCGATCGATGTAAAATATTTTTAGCTTTTATTTCTACGAAGATGAGAAATATTTTATAAGGAATGATTTTCATGATCAAGGCCGCATGAAGAAAAAATTCACGGGGAACTTTATTGGAGGCATATTACGGATAGATTTATTTTATTCACATCCTCCTGTCATTGTGAATATACGTTGGCAAACGATCACATATTCCTCAAACCCAAGTGGAAAAATGACTTACATTTATCATTCCCTTCTCTTCAGATTTTTTTGCTAGAAATTATTTAATAAATTTCTCATAATGATGAAGCAAAAGGGAAATTATTAAGAAATAAATTTTAATTGTATCTATGCATTGTATGTGTATAAGTAAAGGGGTAATTACGTTTCCGTAGTTTCCATACTTCTTATATCACCATCTGTCTCATAGAGCTGATATTTTTCTAATATTTGGTTTTTCTGTTTTTAGTTTATATGGAAATCTTGAACTCTTTTGAATCAAGAGAGGAGCGATTCTGTCTCAAACGACTTTTCATCCTGGGGGGTGATGATTTAACTCAACTATCACATCCCACTATTAAGTGTGTATTATTACCCTTTTTAAGCATCACTTTTTCTCATAATAATGTTTTCATATGTTATTGCTGCAGTATTGCCTGAGATAAACCTTTTTTTCTGGATCTTTTGGTGGTACCTATACTTCCAGCTACGGGTGCGGTTTTGTATGAAGTGTTTAAATTTTTTCGGTGCATGTGAATTGTGATATCAAATGTTTCCCATTTTTAATTAATCCGTTGAAGGGAGTGGGATAAGAGGAGTGGGCTTCTGAGGATTCATTAAAATATGGAGTATTGAGGATACGGATTTGTGGGTGGCGCCATTTTGTTGTGTGTATTAGTAATGTGCATAAACACACACCTATCAGATTACATGTATAATGGAATGTGTGCTAGATTTTACTCCTCAATTTATCATTAATATTTTACAAAAAATAATTGAGCGTTTCGTAATCGTTTGGATAATTTTATATGAATCGTTCTAACGGAATGCATTTTATATAACCACTATTTATTTTCCTCAATTGCAATTTCTTTACGTGCGTTGAGTCCACAATGCCAGTGATTTGGATTTTATTCTCAATTACTGGGTAGAAGCCTTTAAAACACGATGCATAAGACATCTGGTATTGACAGGGAAACAAATTATTTCCCTCCCGGCCGTGCTACAGATTTTGAAAGGTGAGTTGACGGAGTGCAGAGCGGAGGAACGTGATTTGGGATTATGTTTCGAAAGTGAGCGATAAATGCTCATTGAGCAGCCTTGTTTCCTTTAGAATACTGAATGTGGTGTTGAGAGATATTTATTTGCCATTAAAATTGATTTCTTAATAGGGTGTTATATCCCAGCGGGTGCATTCAGTAGACAGGATGCAATGGCGTGAATCGCCTCTTCTGTCGGTTTGTACAATAAATGAAGTGGAATTTTATCCTTATTTCCACCTTAAACGGTTGAAAGCAATAATTCTACTTTTGTAATTGCCGAAGTATTTTATCCAGCGAGCGATGCAATTACTTCTAGTACCTGAATTATACATTTTTATAAAAGCTGGAATATTTCTGGAGAACTTGACTATAACAAGCAGTTACTGTTTTAGATGGTTAATTTAATAACTCCATAATTTCTTACATTTTAAGAACTCATGACGGTCAAATGCATTACATAAATTTGGACGTATGTATAAATAAAAATGGTAAGGAAAACGTAATAAAATAGTGGCTAGTAGATCAAATACAAAATGGTCAGACATATGCATAAATTGCATTGTGTAATCTGTAGCACTCACATCGTCATTTAGAGCTGTAAGCGTTTCATAAATGTTAATCTCGAACAATTGCGTGTTTGGAAATTGAGGACAAATAATTCAGTCAATATATTTTTGTTTTATTCCTACGACTCAAATGTATGCACTGTGAGTAAGCTTTTACTCCTTTTTGTCGACGCCAGGGAATTACTCGTCACGAAATCATTCCCCCTTGGAGGGCATGATACTTTTCATGATTCTTGTCCATCTCATATCCCACGAGAGCTTTTGTCTCAATGGTCCTTATTGACGTAGATTCCAGAAATCTCAAGCCATTTTAAGTAAGTAGTTTTATAAAATCTCTTTTCAATCGATTAAAATCAGTTACTTACCTATTGCATCAATGTTTTTCCATTTTATCCAGGATAAAAATCAAGTGTTTTTTGTTTTGTTTCAAAAATCAGGTTTTCTCGTCAAAATTGGATTGAATGACTCATATTCTTTAATGACGCCGGCATCGATGGCGGCGGTGTAAATACCTCGCCTGCCAAACAAGAGGTCGTTGGTTCAAGTCCCGCCTGGGTAGGTTGCCCCAATCCAGGGCATGGTTGTTGGTGCACGTACACTTGTTGAATTTGTTGAAAACTCTGATGATAAAGGCCTTCATGTGCTGTTTTCGGTGGTGTAAATAATTATGGAATCTTAAAAACTTTCTTCATTTTACGTCGGGAGCCCTATGAAGAATTCCTCACTTAATATTTTCTACCCCAGAGCTGCTTCTGCGAGAAATAAAATTTCAAAACTTCTCATTTTAAAAATGTTCTCTCAAAACTTAATCATGATAATTGTGGCAAATATATATATATATATATATATATATATCGCCATTAAACTTTACAGCAAAAAAGAACGAGTGTTTTAAATCTTTCCTGAATTGAGCTGAAAATTTATACACTATTGATGCTGCTCAGAGGAAGCATTGGATTATAACGGGTTAGAGTGACGGCTTGAATCCATTGTTACAATGGGTAAGGGTGTGACGATACAGACAAAATGCTAATTGGCTTGAATGTGTTGGAGGGAGATTCCGTACGTTACACACACATTCCTCGCCCGCTCTCTCCGACTAAGTGCGAAGGCCAAGGGCAACAAGCATCTTGGCCGACCGCTCATCTTCTCCGGCCTCGGCCTTCGGAAGGGCAACTGGCGAGTGGCTGGCGCTTACCACCGCTTAAATCAGAGAACTCCTAATAGTCCAGGAAATGAAGCATTTTGGCTCGCAATTTTTTCAAACTGAATGGATTTTCTTGAAATTTTCACAATAAGTAGGGAATATACCAAGAATCAAAATCTATATGATGCCGACGGGCGCTTTTACCCTGGGGGTGGTTTCCACCCCATCTCGGGGGTGGAAAATTTTAATTGTATTTTGACCACAGGAATCGATAGAAAATGAAATTCTAAGAATAAAATGTTATTACCATTTTTTTCGTCAAATTTATATTTTTCGAGTTATTTGCGATTGAAAGTAACAGTTTTATCACGAAAAAATCAACGATTTTAATCGGTTATTGGCAAATAACTTGAAAAGTATTAAATTTATCAGGAAATTGTCAACTACAAAACTGTAGCTTGTAAAAAATTAAATAAATATCTTATTTTATATTTCCTATATGACCAATTCGGACTGAGCTACAACTTGTTCATGGTTACCTTTTGTTTGTCAAATGCTAAATTTGAAAGATTCAATATCAAATAGCGAGAAAACTGTATTTTTCGAGGAAAACTTATTCAATTAGTTTAAAAGTATTTAAAAAAAGCTTTCTTATAATGAGAAAAAAAAATTTTTATCATGAAATTTGAGCGAGTTATGATTAAAAATAAGATCAGTCCCTACTTTTTTCTACGAAAACATCAGTGAAAACAACTCCTTATTACCACACTAGTCAAAATTGATTAATTCCCTTCATAATTTCTCTTTATTTAAGTATTTTTAATTGATACTAGAAGTTTGGTAAATTTACAATTCTCAATTTTGAAAAAAATCAAGGTAAAAGTGAAAAGCCGTTTTCTACAATTTCGTTAAAAAATCTCTTTTTTTCAAAATAACTCCAAAAAAACTGTAGATATGAAAAAAATGCAAGAGTAATGATTTGCAGCTTCTTTATTTTTAAATACTTTGGTTTGTTTTAATTTTCTGTACAATAAATATTTGGTGAGATATTGATGTTTAAAACCTCTATTTACAAGGGAGCACCACCTTATTCCAGCCCATTAAACCCCTCCCCGTTCACAATTAGGGATTTGAAAGAAATTTCATTCACATAGCCTTGTAGTCCTTAAAAAAATCTACAAAATACATATGTACATGAACTTTCTATCATTAAAAATAAAGGAGCTATGTTTAAAATATCAATCAAATTTATTTTTGAAAAATTCGAAAACCACATTTCAGAGCATAACATTCCTCATAACCAGTATATAATTTGTCTGCTTTACGTTCGAAGCTAACGATGCGCTCAAATTTAATACAATATAAACACACATACCCATAAGATCTATATATACATACACATATGTGAGTATGTATGCTCTCCCTCGCATGTGACCTGTTTGCATGCATGCGGCGGGAAGACTGGAAGCCATACAGTCTCCGTTTGATAGTGTTTCCAGTAATGTCTACATAAATATACATTTATTTGTTTACGTCACCATGACGAATTTTGTTCTGTTTATCCTATTGTTATATCTTTTCTGTGCTGTGATTAAAATCATCAGAGAAAAAAGTGAATATATAATAAAAGGAGTAAGAAAGAGAATAAGAAGATAGAGTACATCTTTCGAACGCCTTCTGATTCTGTGATTTGACTTTATTCCTACTTATGCCAATTAAGCATAACATGGGGTGGTTTTTAAGGGTTGACAATTTTTTAAATGAAATTGTACATTTTTCAATCAACAGCATTCCTAAATCAACACAATGTGATAAATAATTAATTTTTTGCGGTAGAATAATTTTTTTAATTAACCCCCAATTAGGGTTGATTATTAAGGGTTGAAACACTCTAAAATTATTTTACAACCATAAAAATATAATTATAAAACTAATTCAAACTAAATTTGACCCTTATTTAGCTTGATAATAAAATTTTATAAGTTTTAGAATTTAGGGGTAGTTTTCACCCCTAAAAAATAAAAAGCGCCCTTCGGCATAATATAGAATTTGAAGTAGGGGGTATGGTTAGTCTAATCCCAAATTTTTATGCAAATCGATTCAGTTTGAAAAAATTGCAAGGTTTAGCAATTTTAGGAGCTTCATTTCCTGGACTATAAGAGGAGGCCCAATCCATCGCATAGAAGGCTGATTTCTGTTACCGCTTCATTCGCATTATAATAGGTTTTCAAAAATGTCCGCGGTGCGGCGATGAGTGCAATGCGATCCATTTTTTTCCAATATTTTGCAGTATATTTTTTTATAATTAATATAGTCCTGAGTACAGGTTAGCTGCTGAAGGTTGAGTTTATTGGAAATAATGGAATAAAACTTTGTAAAGTTCACTATTATATTAATATGGGCACGACCAGGGTTTCGTAACCTAGTTACATATTCAGGTTACATTACGAAACCCGGGTCGTGCCCATATTGCGTATGCTGCGCATATATAAAGTGGGAAAGTAATTCATTGATTGTGTGATTGACACAAATTAGTAGCCAAAACTGTGATATTTGTGGGTATGTGGAATATTGGACGTAAAAGTAAAAAAAAATTCATCGGGAGGAAAAATCTGAAAAGTTGAAAAAGTCGATTAGTTTTCGAGATATATCGACTTGGATTAACATGGGAGCCTTATGGGACTACGACTTTTTCGCTTTTATTTCGTACTTTTAAACGTCCTAGGATTATGATATTCAATGGACATGGACTAGATTTTTTGGTCGATTTTTTAGTGTGGTTGCCATAGCGCCGAATTGATATTTAGTATTTTTTATTACTGTTTGAATGCTCTCAATGATTTTCTTATGGGAAAACTTTAGGAATTTTTTTGACCAACTTCCAATAATCGTACGACAAATTCCTTTGCCAAAAAGTTAGATAATTCTTTGGTTAATTTTTTGGCTATCTTAAAATTTTCGTACGTCGAAACAATTCCGAGGAATAAACGATTTCGATTTAACATTGTCGTGATGGGCGAATTTTCAATCTTGGATTTCGGCGTTGAGACATGTGCCATATGAAAATTTGGAATCTCCAAGAAAAACCGTTAGAGGGTTCTCCGAACCCTCACGTTTGAGCTTACTTTCGCCGTAACCCTCTTGGTTAATTCATAATAAAATTCCGAAAAATGTCCTGCACGCGAAAAATCATTGTCGCCATTTTTTTGTGGAGCATGCAATCTTGAATATCTTAGCAACCGTTTAAGCTAGAGAAATGAAATTTTCAGAGTAATACTTTTATCACAATGGTCAACTTTTGCAATAATGACCATTTCGCTCGATCGATTCATGTGCGAGTTATATCGATACCAATCTCCTTGGTTACGCTTAAATCGCTAATAACTTTTTTCTAAATCAAGGCATGAATGTGAAAGTCATATATAATACTACTGTTAATGTCTTTTCTCCGACAAAAGTTAAATCAAGCGAATCGAGCGATTACAGTCGAAGTTATGATCGATAAAAGGTTGCATTCGATTGAGCCATTTTTCAGACCTATTTACATAGTTACGGGGATAAAAATTATAAAAATATGTAAGGGAAGAAATGAATTATGCGTACATATAAATTATTTAGATGAGTATTGTTTCCTAACGAAGATATATCAATATGAATTTATATCTTTTTGTATAAGTTCCCCATAAGAAATACACGCATCGCCCTATATACGTCACCAATATAAGAACATAGGCGAAATTTTGAAAGCGGGGATAGTAGAGAAATGAGGGATAAGGGTATGGCCATAGAATGGAGGGGTTATCAAAAGGATGCGAATTTTTCAATACAGGTGGCAGTATAGTCGAATGTACGATTCGATTTTTATAGCAAATGCGCAAATTGGCATAAAATGATAAGTGTATACGTTGGACCAATGAAATTTAGTGAATTGGTACATCATGGTATTCCTCACAATGTGCAATGGAAACATGTTTTGTATATAGTCTCACGCTCGATATATATCGAATCTACTTTTTCTTAAAATATATCGAATTGCTATAGCATATAGGATTTTACATCTAAGGACATAGTAGACCAGGAAATATATAGTAGATACCCATAGACCAGAAATTAAACCAATAGCATTGCGGATTTTACAGTACAGATGTCAGTATGATCGAAAAATCGATTCGATTATTATAGCAAATATGTTAATTGGCATAACTTCAATAGTATTTCCGTTTGACCAATGAAATTTTGTGAATGGGTACATCTTTGTATTCCTCACAATGCCCAATGAAAATATGTTTTGCATGTAGTCTCACATTCGATATATATCGAATCTGCTTTTTCACAATTTATATCGAATAGCTATAACATATAGGATTTTACACCCACGGGCATTGTTGACCAGGAATTATATAGTAGATGACCATAGACTGTAAGTTAAACCAAAAGCAATGCGGATTTTAAAGTACAGATGTCAGTATGATCGAAGAATCGATTCGATTATTATAGCAAACACGTTAATTGGCATAACTTCAATAGTGTTTCCGTTTGACCAATGAAATTTGGTGAATGGGTACATCTTTTTATTCCTCACAATGCCCAATGAAAATATGTTTTGCATGTAGTCTCACATTCGATATATATCGAATCTGCTTTTTCACAATTTATATCGAATAGCTATAACATATAGGATTTTACACCCATGGGCATTCTTGACCAGGAATTATATATTAGATGACCATAGACTGGATATAAAAAAAATGTCATTGCGGATTCTACATTACAGATGTCAGTATAATCGAAAGATCGAATCGATTATTTTAGCAAATACGCAAATTGAAATAACTGGATTAGTAAATACGTTGGACCAATGAAAATTGGTGAATGGGTACATCTTGGTATTTCTCACATAGCCCCATGGAAATATGATTTGCATGTAGTCTCACATTCGATATATATCGAATCCTATTTTTCACAATTAATATCGAATAGCTATAACATATAGGATTTTACACCCACGTGCATTGTTGACCAGGAATTATATAGAAGATGACCATAGACTGGATATAAAAAAATGTCATTGCGGTTTTTACATTGCAGATATCAGTATAATCGAAAAATCGAATCGATTATTGTAGCAAATACGCAAATTGGCATAACTGGATTAGTATATACGTTGGACCAATGAAAATTGGTGAATGGGTACACCTTGGTATTCTCCACATTACCCAATGGAAATATGTTTTGCATGTAGTCTCACATTCGATATATATCGAATCTGCTTTTTCACAAATTATATCGAATATCTATAACATTTAGGATTTTACACCCACGGGCATTGTTGACCAGCAATTATATAGAAGATGACCATAGCGTGGAAATAAAATCAATATCGTTGCGGATTTTACAGTACAGATGTCAGTATAATCGAAAGATCGATTCGATAGTTATAGCAAATGCTGAAATTAGCATATTTTGATTGGTATATACGTTGCACCAATGAAATTTTGTGAATGGGTACATCTTGGGATTCCTCACAATGCCCAATTGAAATATTGTTTGTGTTTAGTCTCACGTTCGATATATATCGAATATACTTTTTCTTAAAATATATCGAATTGCTATAACATATACGATTTTACATCCAAGGACATAGTTGACCAGGAATTATGTAGTAGATAACCATAGACTGGAAGTTAAACCAATAGCATTGCGGGTTTAACAGTACAGATGTCAGTATAATTGAAAAATCGATTTGATTATTTTAGCAAATATTTAAATTGGCATAACTTGATTAGTGTATCCGTTGGACCAATGAAATTTGGTGAATGGGTACATCTTTGTCTTCCTCACAATGCGCAATGGAAATATGTTTTGCGTGTAGTCTCACGATCTATATATAATGAATATGCTTTTTCTTAAAATATATCGAATCGTTATTACATACAGGATTTTCTATCCACGTTCATAGTTGACCAGGAATTTTAGGGTTGATGATCAAAGACTGGAACAGGATTGCGAATTTTCAATACACGTGTCAGTATACTTGATAATTCGATACGATAATGATAGCAAATATGCCAAAGCTATTTTTTTCAAATTGGAATATCTTGAGAATAACTATTTTTTAGTACCAAAGAAATTTGGGGAATCGTTACAATTTAGTATTTTACACACAGCATTATGGACATATGTTTTGCGAGTGGTATATCTTTAAATATTTATCCAAGGAATCTGCGTTTCATTTTCAAGTTTCGATTATCACAACGCTTTTGGACTTTAAGAGTTGAAAAATAACCACAAAATCATCACTGTCTTGAAATTTTAAAAACCTTTTTCCAATTATGTATCGGTGATAAACTAAGCCTATTCAAATAATGAACTATCCGTCAAATGAAATCATTTTGAAAATAACAAATAATTTTAAAAATAAACAATTAAGTGTCTTACCCTTTCATAAACCAGCAGGGAAATTTTTGAATATTTTAAACACTTATGGACACAATACTCGACAACACGTGACACAACAATGTTCCCACCCTCCTAATTACCCGCTTGAAGAATTCAAGCACCCAATCGACTCGTTGCGTCTATAAAGTGGGAAAGTGATCATTGATTGGGTGATTGATACAAATTAGCAGCCCAAACTGTGATAGGTGTGGGTACATGGAATATTGGACGTGAAAGTAAAAAAAAATTCATCGGGAGGAAAAATCTGAAAAGTTGAAAAAGTCGATTAGTTTTCGAGATATATCGACTTGAATTAACATGGGAGCCTTATGGGACTACAACTTTTTCGCTTTTATTTTGTACTTTTAAACGTCCGAGGAACATGATATTCAATGGACATGGACTAGATTTTTTGGTCGATTTTTTGGTGTGGTTGTCATAGCGACGAATTGATATTTAGTATTTTTTATTACTGTTTGAATGCTCTCAATGCTTTTCTTATGGGAAAACTTTGGGAATTTTTTTGACCAACTTCCAATAATCGTACGACAAATTCCTTTGCCAAAAAGATAGATAATTCTTTGGTTAATTTTTTGGCTATCTTAAAATTTTCGTACGTCGAAATAATTCCGAGGAATAAACGATTTCGATTTAACATTGTCGTGATGGGCGAATTTTCAAACTCGGATTTCAGCCTTGAGACATGTGCCATATGAAAATTTGGACTCTTTAGGAAAAACCGTTAGAGGGTTCTCCGAACCCTCACGTTTGAGCTCACTTTCTCCGTATCCCTCTTGGGTTATTCATAATTAAATTCCGAAAAATGTCCTGCACGCGAAAAATCATTGTCGCCATTTTTTTGTGGAGCATGCAATCTTGAATATCTTAGCAACCGTTTAAGCTAGAGAAATGAAATTTTCAGAGTAATATTTTTATCACAATGGTCAACTTTTGCAATGATGACCATTTCGCTCGATCGATTCATGTGCGAGTTATATCGATACCAATCTCCTTGGTTACGCTTAAATCACTAATAACTTTTTTCTAAATCAAGGCATGAATGTGAAAGTCATATATAATTTTGCTGTTAATGTCTTTTCTTCGACAAAAGTTAAATCAAGCGAATCGAGCGATTACAGTCGAAGTTATGATCGATAAAAGGTTGCCTTCGATTGAGCCATTTTTCAGACCTTTTTACATAGTTACGGGGATAAAAATTATAAAAATATGTAAGGGAAGAAATGAATTATGCGTACACATAAATTATTTAGATGAGTATTGTTTCCTAACGAAGATATATCAATATGAATTTATATCTTTTTGTATTAGGTCCCCGTAAGAAATACACGCATCGCCCTATATGCGTCACCAATATAAGAACATAGACGAAATTTTGAAAGCGGGGATAGTAGAGAAGAGAGGGATAAGGGTATGGCCATCGAATGGACGGGTTATCAATAGGATGCGAATTTTTCAATACAGGTGGCAGTATAGTCGAATGTACGATTCGATTTTTATAGCAAATACGGAAATTGGCATAAAATGATAAGTGTATACGTTGGACCAATGAAATTTAGAGAATTGGTACATCATGGTATTCCTCACAATGCGCAATGTAAACATGATTTGTATATAGTCTTACGCTCGATATATATCGAATCTACTTTTTCTTAAAATATATCGAATTGCTATAGCATATAGGATTTTACATCTAAGGACATAGTAGACAAGGAAATACATAGTAGATACCCATATCCCAGAAATTAAACCAAAACATTGCGAATTTCAAAGTACAGATGTCAGTATGATCGAAAAATCGATTCGATTATTATAGCAAATACGTTAATTGGCATAACTTCAATTGTGTTTCCGTTGGACCAATGAAATTTGGTGAATGGGTACATCTTTGTATTCCTCACAATGCGCAATGGAAATTTGTTTTGTATGTAGTCTCACGCTCGATATATATCGAATATAATTTTTATTAAAATATATCGAATTGCTATAACACATAGGATTTTACATCCAAGGACATAGTTGACCAGGAATTATATAGTAGATACCCATAGACTGTAAGTTAAACCAAAAGCAATGCGGATTTTAAAGTACAGATGTCAGTATGATCGAAGAATCGATTCGATTATTCTAGCAAATACGTTAATTGGCATAACTTCAATAGTGTTTCCGTTTGACCAATGAAATTTGGTGAATGTGTACATCTTTTTATTCCTCACAATGCCCAATGAAAACATGTTTTGCATGTAGTCTCACATTCGATATATATCGAATCTGCTTTTTCACAATTTATATCGAATAGCTATAACATATAGGATTTTACACCCATGGGCATTCTTGACCAGGAATTATATAGTAGATGACCATAGACTGGATATAAAAAAATGTCATTGCGGATTTTACATTACAGATGTCAGTATAATCGAAAGATCGAATCGATTGTTGTAGCAAATACGCAAATTGGCATAACTGGATTAGTATATACGTTGGACCAATGATAATTGGTGAATGGGTACATCTTGGTATTCCTCACATTGCCCAATGGAAATATGTGTTGCATGTAGTCTCACATTCGATACATATCGAATCTGCTTTTTCACAAATTATATCGAATAGCTATGACATTTAGGATTTTACACCCATGGGCATTCTTGACCAGGAATTATATAGTAGATGACCATAGACTGGATATAAAAAAAATGTCATTGCGGATTTTACATTACAGATGTCAGTATAATCGAAAGATCGAATCGATTATTGTAGCAAATACGCAAATTGGCATAACTGGATTAGTATATACGTTGGACCAATGAAAATTGGTGAATGGGTACATCTTGGTATTCCTCACATTGCCCAATGGAAATATGTTTTGCATGTAGTCTCACATTCGATACATATCGAATCTGCTTTTTCACAAATTATATCGAATAGCTATGACATTTAGGATTTTACACCCATGGGCATTCTTGACCAGGAATTATATAGTAGATGACCATAGACTGGATATAAAAAAATGTCATTGCGGATTTTACATTTCAGATGTCAGTATAATCGAAAGATCGAATCGATTATTGTAGCAAATACGCAAATTGGCATAACTGGATTAGTATATACGTTGGACCATTGGAAATTGGTGAATGGGTACATCTTGGTATTCCTCACATTGCCCAATGGAAATATGTTTTGTATGTAGTCTCACATTCGATACATATCGAATCTGCTTTTTCACAAATTATATCGAATAGCTATAACATTTAGGATTTTACACCCACGGGCATTGTTGACCAGCAATTATATAGAAGATGACCATAGCGTGGAAATAAAATCAATATCGTTGCGGATTTTACAGTGCAGATGTCAGTATAATCGAAAGATCGATTCGATAGTTATAGCAAATGCTGAAATTAGCATATTTTGATTAGTATATACGTTGCACCAATGACATTTTGTGAATGGGTACATCTTGGGATTCCTCACAATGCCCAATTGAAATATTGTTTGCGTTTAGTCTCGCGTTCGATATATATCGAATCTACTTTTTCTTAAAATATGTCGAATTGCTAAAACATATAGGATTTTACATCCAAGGACATAGTTGACCAGGAAATATAGAGAATATTTCTATTAACTGGAATTAAAATCTACGGCATTGCGGGTATTACAGTGCAGATAGCAGTTTTATCGAAAGATCGATTCGATAATTGTAGCAAATACGCGAATTGGCATAACATGATTAGTATTTACTTTGGACCAATGAAATTTGTTGAATGGGTGCATCTTGGTCTTCCTCACAATGCCCAATGGAAATATGCTTTGCGTGTAGTCTCACGATCTATTAATATTGAATATGCTTTTTCTTAAAATATATCGAATCGTTATTACATACTGGATTTTCTATCCACGTACATAGTTGACCAGGAATTTTAGGGTTGATGATCGAAGACTGGAACAGGATTGCGAATTTTCAATACACGTGTCAGTATACTTGATAATTCGATACGATAATGATAGCAAATATACCAAAGCTATTTTTTTCAAATGGGAATATCTTGAGATTAACTATTTTTTAGTACCAAAGAAATTTGGGGAATCGTTACAATTTAGTATTTTACACACTGCATTATGGACATATGTTTTGCGAGTGGTACATCTTTATATATTTATCTAAGGAATCTGCGTTTCATTTTGAAGTTTCGCTTATCACAACGCTTTTGGACTTTAAGAGTTGAAAAATAACCACAAAATCATCACTGTCTTGAAATTTTAAAAACCTTATTCCAATTATGTCTCAGTGCTAAACTTAGCCTATTCAAATAATGAATTATCCGTCAAATGAAATCATATTGAAAATAACAAATAATTTTAAAAGTAAACAATTAAGTTCCTTGCCCTTTCAAAAACCGGCAGGGAAATTTTTGAATATTTTAAACACTTATGGACACAATACTCGACAACACGTGACACAACAATGTTCCCACCCTCCTAATTACCCGCTTGAAGAATTCAAGCACCCAATCGACTCGTTACACAATAATAGCTGAAATCTGATTCACTGATTGGGTGATTGACCATAATTAGCAGCCCAAACTACCGGGCCTATCGAGCTGAGATTTTTTGTGGAAAAACTAAAAAAATATTCATCGGGAGAAAAAATCTGAAAATGCCAAAAAGTGCGATACTTTTCGAGATATATCGATCTACTTTAACATGGGCTCTTATGGAAAAAAAATAAATTCGCGATATGACCCACTTTAAATCGCCGCACGCGGACGACATCCAAATGGGAAACATTAGTTTTTTGGCCGATTTTTTTGGCATGGGTTAGAAGCTTCCAAGTCGAGCCGATTTCGAGATATCGATTTACACGCGTTCTTATGTGATTTCGATTTGACAGCTGGCGAACGAAACTTAAGCTATGTAGCTCGCGAAGATGTTGGCACAAGCCTAACTATTCGTTAGACTTTGGGTTTTCTTTTTTAATTAGGTATCGTAATAGTTAATGAATTATTTCATTTTGAAATTTTCCCAAATTATTTTTTTGGCTTCCCGGCGATCGCCGCCATTCCTCCCCGCCAAACGGCAAGTGGTCGGACTCGGTAAGAAAAACTCGCATCGCCTTATAGGAGGGAGCATGGCAGTAGACATTGGGAACTTGCATTGGGTATGTATACGGAGATTCTTAACCAAAGACCGCGGTCCATTTTTCGAAATGCGTTTTTCTATTGTTTCCAAATTAATATCTGCTATCTCATGAATATGGATATGCATATGAATACAGGATGGGTAGGACCATTGGCTCTTAGGGTCCCCTATGCCGCCATTGAAAAAAGCAAATGAACATAACTCTGTTGGTGTTTAGGATAGACCAATGAAATTTGGCAAACGGGTACATCTTGGTATTCTCCATACAGCAATGTTTAAATGACTACTGTTGGTGAGTTAACGTCCGATATATATCGAATCTACGTTTTCATGAATATTATCGAGGGCTAATAACTTTTTGGAATATCCATCGCTTGAGATGGTTGTGCCAGCATAACATGAAGAATGACATACTAATGGAATATAACCCAATAGAAATGCGTATTTCAGAGTACCGGTGTCAGTTTAATCGAATGTTCGATTCGATTATTTTACCAAATACGTAAATTGGCATAACTTGGTAAGTATATTTGTAAGGCCAACGAAATTTGGTAAACTGATGCATCTTGGTATTACTCACAACCTGTTGTGTAAATATGTTTGCTATGTAGTCACACAATCGATATATATCGAATCTGCGTTTTCTTAAAATATATCGAATTGCTATAATACATAGGATTTAACATCTACGGGCAAAGTTGAGAAGGAATATTATAGTGTAAGACCACAGAAGGTAATTTGAATAAGTACCTTTGCGCATTTTACTCAACAGGTGTCATTATAATCGAGAGTTCGATTCGATTATTATAGCAAATACGAATATTTGTATAACTTAATAAGTAATACTGTTAGACCAATGAAATTTAGTGAATTGATACATCTTGATAATACACATAATGCATTGTGTAAATATGTTTACTATGTAGTCTTATATTCGATATATATCGAATCTGCGTTTTCTTAAAATATATCGAATTGCTATAATACATAGGATTTAACATCTACGGGCAAAGATGAGGAGGAATATTATAGCGTAAAACCACAGAAGGTTAATTAAATCAGTAGGATTGCGCATTTTACTGTACACGTGTCAGTATAATCGAAAATTCGATTCGATTATTATAGCAAATACGAATATTGGTATAACTTAATAAGTATTACTGTTAGACCAATGAAATTTAGTGAATTGATACATATTGGTATTACACATAATGCATTGTGTAAATATGTTTACTATGTTGTCTCATATTCGATATATATCGAATCTGCGTTTTCTTAAAATATATCGAATTGCTATAATACATAGGATTTAACATCTACTGGCAAAGTTGAGGAGGAATATTATAGTGTAAGACCACAGAAGGTAATTAAATCAGTAGCATTGCGCATTTTACTGTACAGGTGTCAGTATAATCGAAAATTCGATTCGATTATTATAGCAAATACGAATATTGGTATAACTTAATAAGTATTACAGTTATACCAATGAAATTTAGTGAATTGATACATATTGGTATTACACATAATGCATTGAGTAAATATGTTTACTATGTTGTCTCATATTCGATATATATCGAATCTGCGTTTTCTTAAAATATATCGAATTGCAATAATACGAGGGATTTAACATCCACGGTCAAAGTTTAGGGAGAATATTATAGTGTAAGACCACAGAAGGTTTTTTGAATCAGTAGCATTGCGCATTTTACTGTACAGGTGTCGGTATTATCGAAATTTCGATTCGATTATTATACCAAATAAGTAAATTGGCAATTCTTGACATGTATTTATCGTAAACCAACCAAATTTGGTAAATAAGTACATTTTTGTATAATCCTCATGATGAACTTTGAGAATAGGTACTGTATGTAGTCTAAAATTCGATATATATCGAATCTTCGTTTTCTTAAAATACATCGAATTGCTAAATCACATAGGATTTAACACTCACGGGGAGAGTTGAGTAGGAAATATGTAGTGGATGAGCAAAGAATTGAATTTTTAACACTAGCAATGCACATTTCACTTTACAGGTGTAAGTTTAATCGAAAGTTCGATTCGATTATTATACCAAATAAGTATATTGGCATAACTTGATAAGTATTTTTGTTACACCAACGAAATTTGGTAAATGAGTACATCTTGGTATTCCTCATGATGTACAGTGGGAATACGTAAGGTATGTAGTCTCACATTCGATATATATCGAATCTGCGTTTTCTAAATATATATCGAATTGATATACCACATAGGATTTAACATCCATGGGGAAAGTTGAGTAGGAAATATGAGGTGGATGACTAGAGAATCAAATTTGAATGAATAGCATTGCGCATTTCACTTTACAGGTGTCAATTTAATCGAAAGTTCGGTTCGATTATTATACCAAATAAGTAAATTGGCATAACTTGATAAGTTTTTTCGTTACACCAACGAAATTCGGTAAATGAGTACATCTTGGTAATCCTCTCGACGTACATTGAGAATAGTTACTGTATGTAGTTTCACATTCGATATATATCGAATCTGCGTTTTCTTAAAATATATCGAATTGCTATAACACATAGGATTTAATACCTACGGGCAAAGTTGAGGCTGAATTTTGTTGTGGTTGACAATAGAATTAATTCTGAATGATTTCAATTGCGAATTTTATCTTACAAGCGTCCGCATAATCGAAATTCCGATTCGATTATTATAAGAAATACGAATATTGACATAACTTGATAAGCATTTGAGGTATATGAATTAAATTTGGTTAATGGGTATATGTTGGTAGTCCCCATAACGCACGGGGGAATTATGCTTCTTATGAAGTCTCACATTCGATATATATCGTTTATGCGTTTCCGTAAAATATATCGAATTGCAATACCACATAGCATTTAGCAACAACCGGCATAGTTGATACGGTAATAGATAGTGTACGACCATAAAATGAAATTCTAATCAATAGTTATAAGCATTTTACTGTACAGCTGTCAGAATAATCGAATGTTCGATTCGATTATTATAACAAATACGAATGTTGACATAACTTGATAAGTATTTGAGGTAGATGAATGAAATTTGGTAAATAAGTACATATTGTCATTTCTCATAATGCACAGGGAAAATATGTTTATATGTTGTTTCACATTCGATATATATCGAATCTGCGTTTCCTTAAAATATATCGAATTGCTATAGCACATAGAATTTAAAATCCATGGGCATACCTGATAAGGTAATAGATAGTGGATGACCATAGAATGAAACTCTAATCAATAGCTATGAGCATTTTCCTGTACAGATGTCAGTATAATCGAAAGTTCAATTCGATTATTATAACAAATACGAATATTGACATAACTTGATAAGTGTTTGAGGTAGGTGAATGAAATTTGGTAAATGGGTACATATTGGTATTCCTCATAATGCACACGGTAAATATGTTGTCTATGAAGTCTCACATACGATAAATATCGAATCTGCGTTTCCTTAAAATATATCGAATTGCTATACCACATCATCACCATCGAAGGGCATAGTTGAGAAAGTAATAGATATTGGATCAATAGAATGAACAGAAATGGATAACATTATAAAAACATGAATAGAATTGCGTATTTTTCAATACAGATGTCACTTTATTCATTTGATTCCATTATTGTAACCAATATTCAAATATATATATTTTCATAACTATATCAGTTAGACCAATAAAATTTGGTATGTGAGTACATATTAGTATTCCACGTACTTTTCAATAGAAATCAATGCAGAGGATGGACTATCTTTCGATAAATATTGAATCTGCGCTATCATAAAATATATCGAATTGCTTTGACATTACGTGGTGGAATTTTAGAACTTTTCAAAAACGTATGGACACGAGACTCGAAACCACGTGACACAATTATGTTTTCTCTACCCTCTCCAACCCGCTTGAAGAATTCAAGCACCCATCCACTCGTTAATATAATAGTGAACTTTACAAAGTTTTATTCCTTTGTTTCCAATATGGAGAGGTTTCACAAAGGCAACCCTGAAGTTATCAGTTGTATAGTATATTGTTTGTAATTGCAAGGGATACAATTGAAAAGTTATGAATTTGATAGATTACGTCATGGTGTTTACAAATTTCGGTTAACGTCCCTAAAAATACCTAATTTCCCCGTAAAACTCGGATCACTTTGTCCGTCAGCGACGCGAGTGGCGACTTATATAAACCCATTTAAATGCTCGCTGGGTGAATACACGTTTAGAGGCCGACTTGAGGATCCTCTTTTGTAATTTTTGTTGCTAAAATTTTGATGAGCTGTGAACAGCCTCCCTATCCAGCTGAGGATTCTAGTCTATTTAGTAAACTGAACAAATTGCGGCCTTACGTGTTGGCACTGTATCTTACATAACATGAAATGCAATTAAAACACAGGGTACCTTCCACGAAATTTACCGAGCCGAGTTCCACCTACTCACTAGTTATTTCCAAGTTCTTCAAATGGAATTGGGTGGAAAATGGCTAATTTTTTTCATGGAATTAACTGCTATTTAGCCAATCTATTGGGAATGACTTATACTTAATTGGCAAGCCGCTTAAACAGAGGTGCTAGAACATAAGCCGTTAACCTGCGTGAGAATACAAAAATATTTGCGTACCTACACGTTTTGTGAGACTCGACTGCTTGAGTCCGGCTTTGTATGTATTTTAGTACATTGTTGTCCGACCTTAAACGAATTCTTCAATCGTAGTCGTTAGTTTTGTGTCATGAATTTGTTTGTATTTGTATTCACTAGTGATGTACCCACGCGTTCAAATTTATAATAAATTGTAGATTAAAGCAACCTGTGGTTAATGATGGCATGCCACTAAATGCTACACGTTAAGTAGACTTGTAAATTAACCTTACTTAGAATCTCTAACCTTCCATATCCCGAGGGATATCTTAATCGGGAAAAGGAAATTCCCCATTTCTGTTTCCTTCCTTGTCCGTTCTTTGCCTCCGATGGTGGCGCGTCGTTTCAAACAACCTCCTCCCATTCATTTTTTTTAATTCCGTCTATGGAATTCCAAGTTTTTCCATCCGATGGCCTGGCACCAACCCTCGCCTGAATAAGGGTATGAGCCCGCTGTGGGAAATTTCCTCCGAGTGTCCAATGAAGCAAGACCTTTTTGTTGGTGAATAAGGAGGAATTTCCTCCAAGACCCAGCTTCGCAAGCGACCGCCATATTCACTTGATTTAACCTGTTGCATTGAGTTTACCGAGAACATCGGTGATTGGAATCAGGCTACATCTTCATGCAACCAGGTAAACCGGTTAAAAAGGCGTGCGGCGGGAGGTGCTAGAGCACCGGCCGTTAACATTCGTGGAATGCAAACATCATTGCGTACGAGTTTTGTGAGGATCGTCTGCTTGATGTAAGATGTTAGATTTTTCGGGCGTATCAGGTGAAGAAAGGATTCTCGGGTTCTACACCGGGTAATTGTCTGTAGGGGAGACTTGCCCAGTGCCGGACACCTAAGGTTTTTTCAAAATAATATTTTTTGCAATACGTGCAGGAAACAAAAATGAAATTTTTTGAAAGTTAAAATGTGTATTGTTTAGCGGAAAAAAATCAATGTTTGCAAAATTCAGTGGTTAAATATATAAAATCAACAAAGAACACGCTGATTACATCGGTTAACATGATGAAAGTAATCATTTAACTAAAGTTTATATAGTTCTTAATTAGTAAATTAGAAAAATAAAGTTAAATTTTGTTAAATTTCTTCATACTTGTTGAAAAAGAGGTCTGCTCGAGGTTTTCTTAAACCGAGAACTCGTTGAATACTGGTTGACTGGTTTTCGCAACGAAAGTTGGGGATGGTGGCTTAAAAATTCCTAATAAAACTCATCTTCTGCAGTCATCTTTTCTTCATTAAATTGTTGTGGAATTTTCAAGTGTTCAGTTAACTCAAAAGCAAATCTTAGAAACTTTTTCTTGTTCATAGCCATCATCTTCATGTCTAGATCTATTAAATGCTCGGCTAATTTTGTTTTTAGCTCTTCAGAGAATGCCTTCTTAAAGTGACCCATATGTGGCTTTATATCCACGTCCCTATCTCCTCTTAGCTGTTTGATTCTGTTTTCCAGCGTACTCTTTCGGACAAAGAAATGGAGTGAAGCCTTTCTAATAATCATTTTATTTTCCAGTACTTGCTTTACTGCCATTTTCATGGAGTCCTCTGACCAAATACCCTTTTTTCTCCTCCGTCAACGTGTACGATGTTTTTGGAAAGAAGAAATTATGGTTTAATGAGCTAGAATACTATAGTGTTAGTTTCCGGTGCTAGGCAATTCACGACTGTCCGTTACTGTGCCAAAGTGGTGGGGAGATAATTTTACTTTACCCTTGCAGACTAATGTTTATAATTAAATATCAATTACTTCAATGCATTGTCTATTTAAGTTTCATCGCAAAAAAACTCTAAGAAAACAAAATCTTCTGACCAGATTTCATAGTTTTGAAGCTTAAAAATTGGTTCGGGAAGCAGTCAACGGGACAAAACACATAGGAACCTCACTCAGTGCTATTACAAAACTGGCAGGAAATAGCTGCCTACTGCGCAATGACTTTGGGTGCCATAGCAATTTCAGGGCCAGGGTGCTTGAACCTGCTATCTAGCTTATTTTCTCTGAGACACACTCTGTCCGGTACTAGACAGAGCCCGGTATCGGGAAAATCTCCCCTATGCCTCCCGATGTTTCGAGTAACGACGTGATCTTCGAAACGTCGTTAGAAATGCAGCCAATGAACCAGAACCAGAAAATCCTTTCTGTCAACTGCTTGAATTCGGCTTGTGTGGGTTCAAGTGCTTTAATGACCGGGATAAAAGGAATTACTCATTCGTTGATATTGAAATTGCATCAGAAATTTGTTCAAATTATTATTCACTAGTGATGTACCCATTCGTTCAAATTCATAATAAAGTTTTAGATAAAAGTTACCTTTGATTAATAATGCCAAGCCGTGATCCTTGAAATAATGTTTGAAAAAAGATTCCATGAATGTGAATAATTGCGTGAACACGATAATAACCAGAAAAACATATTTACCACTTGATCAAAGTGGACTTTGAATGACGGAAATGTTCCTTGAACGTTTAAATGCATTTGCAGGGATAGAGAATATATTTTAATTATGCTGCAATGATGTTCGTGATCCATCATAAATCACTTCGGTGTGAGTTACGTAAAGGCTGGAGTTATCCAACGGCATCTAGGCATCGCTTGACCGCAAAGGCGGCCATTCTAATCCCTTGATGTTTATGCACCTCGTGATGGCCTAGAGGTAGACTAGATTCGTGATTCGGGCACGCCCTCATTTGACGTGTAAATAGGGAACTACGGAAGGAAAAGTCTTCGGAAGGACTCGTAATCTCTGCTTAATGAGTCACGTTATCTCGTGGACTGGTCACAATTTTAATGCTGCGTGAAAGCACTGAGATGACAGTCACTTATTGAGATTTATTACACCATGAAGAATTTTATTTTTTTTAATTCTTGCATTACCGATCAATGGCGAAATTTAAAATTAGAGGATTTGGCTGACCCAATCTCGACTCTGTGACCCAAAATAGGGGTATAATTATTTCGTAAAACTAATTTGCTTTTAGAAATCTGTGCATAAAAATCTACTATTCGGTAAATTCACCGGTTGCCTCTGTGAAAAAAAACGTAAAGCGTTTTTGCACGCCCTCATGTCCCAATAGTCCATATGTAAATTCAGAGGAAAAAAGTCAGTAAATTAGCAAGCCACTGTTGCAAATTAATAAGGGCTAGACAAAAATCGGTGGAGGTGAATATTTTTTTCTCTAATTGTGATATTGTTTGCAATATTTCTTAAACATGATCTTTGCTGTTGGCATGAATTTTATCATGCTTATGATTCTGTGAGAATGATTTTTGTTGACTTTTTGACGTTTTCCCTAGCCCTAGTCAACACAGCTTGGGATGCAGATCCAAACTCAACTGAAATTTTCCAGTGTACCACTTTGCCAACCGCTTTCCTCACCGATGTATTCTCTCTCTTATATTCCATCGCACTGCACTTGATAATGCCTCAGTGTGGCAAAACACGTACGGAATGAGTTTTTGTAGACACCATCAAGTTAGACTCATTTGCAGTGGATATCCGCGTGAAAGCGGTGAGATGACAGTCACTATCCACGGGAGGCATAAGCCCTTCAGTTTTAAGGAACTCGTTGCAAGCGCTTGAGTGATGTAGTTAGGCAAGCAAGGTAAAATTCTGAAATCCTTCGGATTTCGATTTAACAATCAATTTATGTGATCTCGGGAGGGCTGAGGAAGCTGCGTAGCATCCAAGATAATTATGATGGAGACGATCACTGATATCTAACGACAGCCTTTTTCTTATAAGGTTTAAAACATTTGACGTTTCGCAGCATTGGAACATTGATGAAAGAGCGACGGATCAGAAATTATGAAATTACACCAGCAATAAGGTCTAGCAATATCAGTATTTAAAAAATTAGCTTATTCTTACACTATTCTTCTACTTTTCACTTATTTGAGCTACATTATTGATTGAGGCCTAGAGCAAAAATACAAAATTTGCTTTCGTCTATGAATGTAAAGGGAGCGGGAGTTTATGACGTGCAAAACGTAATTCTATGAACTAATTTTAAAATTATCATTATTTTATCTATTATATTGATTTTTATTGGTGTCTCTCCTTGGGAATATGTTTTGCTTGAATTTTTTGAGGAACAATCAACTCATATTTTTGCACTGAACCGCATGCTTCATGCACTGTTTCTGCTATAGTATCACTTCATGTAACAGCTTTTGCAGTGCAGTTCTTACCCATTTCATTAAGGATTGGGTTGGTGTGGTGGCTAGAGTGTTGACTTCCCATCCTGTAGGCTCGGTTTCAAATCCCGGCTGTGGCAGAGAATTTTCAGAGCCCGTTCCATAATTGATTGTTGTGTGTTGACATTTGAGGCGCAACATTCCGTCCATCGGATGGGACGTTAAGCCGCGGTCCACTTGACGCCTTTCGTTGGGAGCAGACTAATGCCGACGCCGGGTTTCTCTCCAGACTACTTTCCTTACCCTTCCCTCATGGTGAAAATGACCTCAGCTCTCGGTCGCCTCCTCCAAAATGCAATACCTATTTTATTACAAAACTACCATGCTCTTTTTTTTTAAGTTTTTCATTTATAAGTGCTAAGATATGTGGAATGGCATTTATGGATAGCCAGTGAAATGAGCGAGGGAAGTTTTACTTCCGCCGTTACAGCATATAAAACTGGTCTAGGATCAGTAAAACCACGGAAAACGGAATTCGGTGATACGAAGCACATATTTGGAAGAGTTGTTACTTTTTTATTCATCCTTTGCCTCAAGGAAGGTAGTAATACCAAGTTTGGCGTTGGAAGTCACAATTGGAATGGGAATACGAGGAAAAAAAATACAATTTCACCATTTTCTGGGTGGAAACACCTGATTCCACGAATACAGGGCATGGGTTGCAATGTAGCACATTGAAGCCGTTCTGTTATTCGCTGTGAGATCACAAAAGGGAAGCATCACCTTCCCTAAGCTGTGCGCTCAGAATTTTAAGCATCGAATACCCGTTTATGTTCCACCTGTTTTGTTAATCCGTCAGAAACTCAGGAGAAAAATCTTGCCATTTATTCTGTGAAATAAATCAACGTTTTTTTTACGCTTTCAGGTTTAGCTTGCACTCGAGAAATTTCTGAATCGTTTCCAGCTCCGGTATAAATAATCTATCCCAGCTGACAGCAGTCATACATTTTCATAGAATTTCATATGGAAAGTGTTATTTTGTGATCAGGATGATCAATCATCTTAAACTCACGATAATTTCCAATTTCATGATAGCGTTCTTGGCTATTATTTACATCTTTATTGCCTTTGCTTTTGCCGTAATTTCCTATCCTTTGTCTTTCGTGTTTTTTCCTCTTTTTTCTAACATCTGTAGCTCGCAGCTGCTTTAACAGCCTGTCATATCTTGGCTCAGTCATTTCATGATTCTATGGAAACTCGTGCCGATGAATACACATTGAAGCCGTTGAGTACTAAATCGTGGCCTCCTCTATCACGTATAATATGCGTAATATGATAGACTCATCAAAAAAATTCTCAAAATCATTGTTTTTTTGCCGCTATACGAATTTGGTCTTCGATCAAATTATTAGTTGATGCGTTTCAGGGTATGATCTAGGTCTCAGCATCAAAAATATTTCATAAGTAGCTTACCCTGGATCACTGTCCTTGACACATTACATGAGTCACGTTGACCTAGAACCCGGTAAAAACGCTTGATGACATTATTACGAATGGGCTCATCAGACAAAAATCAGAAACAATGACCAGAAAGAAAACGGTATGACGCTGGTGTCCAAGGTTCTTCTGGGGACTGCCTGTATGGTGAAGCGTGTAATAGGGCGTGTCTGTTTATCTTAATGATAGAAGATTTTGGTCCTCCTGAGATTTAGGATTTTTTTAGGAACGCGTGTAGTATTTCTTGAGGTGAAACTAGTTCTTATTGGCCTGCATACATTTCCTTAGAAATCAAACTTTTGAACTTCACTGGTTTTCTAAATTTTTCATTTTGTTCATTCTCAAATTTCGTAAATAACTACTCATTAATTTACTGGGCCCCATCAGTTGTGATTCGTAGTAGAATCCCAAATAATCATAGTTTTAACGGATAAAACATTATCAGTTAAGGCGGATAAACGGAAATCGTTTATCTCCGAGAGTCCATATTACTCTCCACATCCATAAAATACCTTATCCATGTTACGCATGAAGACAGAAAATTGCCAGTGGGGACAAACAATATGGCAGCAATGGATTCCAGGATAGAAATAAATTTTAAATTTTGGTATTCCGTACAACATCGTGTCCTTCTATTGGTACTTAACGCCATAAAAATTCTATTGAAAGAAGTTTTTCAATAATTTCTAAGGGCGAGTTTAGTATATTTTCTTGGGGTGGATTATAGCTGTAACGTTTTTATTTTATGTTACAAAGGAAACCTGTATATCTTTTAACCGATTATGCAGTATTTTATATCACTTTCCATGAGGCTGTGGTCACATTCAATGGAATATCTTTGGAATGAAGTCAGAGACTTTCTCCTTTTTTTCACTTTTAAAATGTATGATGACAAAAATCAAATACACGTGCAAAGTTTCGCACAAATCTGTAAATTAAAAAAATGTTCCAGCCATCATCATACTCAAGCCGCTTGGAATGTTCTCGTTGCCGTGCAAGGAAAAATATTAGGATTACTGCAGCCCAGTGGCGGCGCTTGCATATACGCATGTTAGCAAGTGCACACCCAAACATTTATGAATTATAAGAGAAAGCTATTCCGTTACCACGATATAGATAAAAATCCTGTCTACATGTGGATAAAATATGAAGCTCCAAACGCTACTACAATCTCCTTGGCGAATTCACCGCTCTGCAAACGTGCGATGCCGTGGCATTGCGCCGGCCGCATTTTCGGTCTATGCGATTGCTTGACGTGCTCGGGAGGGACGAGGTAAGCGGGAGAATGCCATGTTCAAATAGGTCCTGGGAGCAGACTCAAAACGACGCGAGTGCGCAAGCGCATATTTGGTGAGTAGCTAGCAGGTAGTGTAGCGGTGTAGCTGCCATCTGCACTACCTGTGCTCACTGCTCAGGATCCTAGTCCGTCAATGCATTCAGTGCCATTTAGCAACATTCATTTGAACTTCATGCCCTTTTTCATCATCGTATATCTTCCCTAATGCACACCCTGGATATAAAACCACCAGCCGCCACTGCTGTAGCCTCAATGAGTATTAACCCTTTACCCTGAAATAAAATTTCGTCGTCATCAGCTTCCTTATCTTATTAACTATCGATTAAAATTTCGGTTCTCCCACTTACCATAATCAGCACTAATGAATCGCTTGCACTAATAAGTGAACAATTTATTGCGCCCAGGCTGTCTTACCTGCTGAACCGCCCAGGCTCTCTTACCTTATTGTCTTACCTGCCGTAAATTGGTCCATAATCATACTTCTCTACGCAAGGTTCCATGAAATGTGTAATGAAGAGAGTTAATTTCCTTTTTCTTTGTAATCGTTCCTCAAATTTGTTTAAAATTCATCATCATCATCATCATCATTACTGGTCGACAATCCTTAGATTGGTTTGACACAGCTCTCCACTCAAATCTCCCATTAGCTAATCTTTTCACACCTACGTATTTTTTCTCTTTCACATCCTTCTATGCCTGTTCCATATATATCGTCTGAGATATTCTTTTTCCATTCTTGCCATCTATTTGTACCCCGACGATTGTCTTCAGTAAGCCGCGTTTACACCGGAGTTTGAAACACATGTTTCAAACAAAAAATGCAAACATCTCAAAAAGCGCGCATTAGTAGACGAAACATTTCGTTGTTCCAAACAGTTTTTCAGTGTGTGGAACAGAAATTTTCGTTTCCACCTGAAGTCGGCAAAGATCAAAGGGTGTTACAAACTTTTGTTTGAAACGCTTGTTTTGATAACTATGTGCCGTTGAAACATGAAACAGAAACGTTTCCCCGCTACCCCTCCGTAAATTTTCTGACCAATCATAAAAATTATGTATTCAAAATCCTCACTGGGCATTCTTATAAAGTTTTTGAAGCTTCCATCCGTCCGCAATTCACCTGATAGAGGGTTGACATCGTCTCTATTTTAATCGTCCAACAGGTCATTCCCACTGTACGTAGCTCTGGATTGCAGAGACGGTCTCAGCCAGTAACTACTTGGTCTACGCTGCTTCGATAAGATGACTCACGCCGCCGCGGCTAGAACAACATCCTCTCCACAAGACATCCCGAGAAGGACTAGCCCCAAGAACCAGAATGTATGTACATAGACGAGCAGTGATTCAGGTCGAAAGTGTTTCAAACATTTTCATGAGACATAGAAATAAAAACTATGAAACAAAAATTCAAACTTTTTTAAGAAACAACTTTTTCAAACGATTGTTTCAAACAAATTTTTGAAACTCCGGTGTAAACGCGGCTTTAGGCCATCACGTCTCAAGATATAGACTATACGGTTGCTCCGTCTTCTTATCAGGGTTTTTATGAGGCTTCTCTTCTCTCCTACTCTTCTTAGGACTTCCTCTTTACTTACTCTGTCGATCTATTTGATACCCATCATTCTTCTTTAATAACAAATTTCAAAGGCCTGTACCCTAGCTTTCTCTTAGGTTGAAATTTTCCATGCCTCATTAAAATATTTATATTCCATGTCAACGCAAAATTATAACACCATCATTTTAAGTGTGGGGATGGTGGTTGGGTTAACTTTTTGGATTCAAAACTATTAAATCCATGATTAAGAGATTCGCAAATCAGTCAAATTACAGTGTATTTCTAATGAGGATACACTGTTTCAAAGGACCATGTATAAAAGTAATATTTATATGCAGTGAAAGTAATTAAGTTTACTCTGGTATTTGAATTATAAGGATTCGCGGTCTTACGATTTGGTCTCGTTTTCAAAGACTTGCTTGGAATTAACCGCAGCAATGCCAATACTAAAGAGCGGACTCTTTAGTGTCCGCATGATTACGCTTACTTCCACCAGTAATTAGCCATCCACGAGCTGCGTTTATGAGTACTCTGGGCACGCAATGTAATTATGACGTGCGCCATTCTTCCCTTGGAGCCAAGGAACTATAAACGCCTCCTGAATCTTAGCCAGGAAGCAATTAACCCGGCGATAGCCAGTGCGGGCAGCGGATAATCTCGTGAGAGGCCTTTGTAGTCGGCGCACGCGGATCAGCCGATCACGTCTCCGTAGGCGTGCTGCTGGCCATTATCTCTGTCGATCCCAGTCCAGTCTGTCGCCGCCCGAATGTTAATTTGTCTCCGATCGGCGTCTCTTGGCAGTGAAAGAAAGATTCCTGCAGCCCAGTCTCTGTGCTTTCTTCAACGTTTCCGACCAAAAGCAGAGAGGACTTTGTTCCATGTTTCCCATTGTCGATCAAGGGCCGCAGCTTCTATAGCTCAGGAGAAAATCGGATATGCCCTGAGAAAATAATGCAACAGCCCCGAAGAATTGATGCCATTTAGGAAAGAGAGGTGCAGAGGAAATTAGGCTATTAAGGTATTAAAACTTTGGATAGCATAGAAGACCTGGCATGATAGAGTAGCCACACAGGGAAGGATTCAGAATACATATTTGGGAAAGGATTCATGATTTGTGTTCGGAGAGGATGGAATACCCCCGGGAGAGAGGGGTGATTTAAATTTGGGATGATCATAGGCGGATTTAGGGGGGCACGTTCCCCCCATACACTTAAAAATAAAAATAGACATGATTTTTAATACGGTTATCATTACGTTTGTTTTATTTAGTGTATTATGGCGCCTCGATCATTTAATTTAATACTCGTAACTTTCATATCAAAATAAAGATATTTTTTCCACAGTATGTAGTTGTATTTTGTTTTTAATCTCAAATATGAGAAGACCCGTCAGACCCTTGCGCCCCCTAGAAAAATATCCTGGATCCGCCCCTGGTTGGGAGTACTATGCTCTACGATAAATACAACTCAAACTTCTCTCACGTTTGGGACTTGTAGTCATGCATTTGCACATACACTCCTTTTTCTCCTTTGCAAGGATACAAAAATTATTTCTGATAACATATGGGGGGATCATGAGCCCTTTATTCTTCATCCTCAATCCGCCCCTGCTTACATAAAAATGGGGAGAAGGAGATTCCACCGTGAAATGACGTTAATTCAATTTTCATGTAAAATTCGACTTACTATTAATAAATTTGGTCGTAAACTAGTTACTACGAAAAGTATAGACTGATTTAGTTATAATATTTAATTTTATTATTAATTTAAAGTTTGAATAATATTTAATTAAATTAGTTATCAAAACAAAACATAAGTGGAGGATATCATTAATTTTAAAAACATATTGATTTTATCAAGTATTGGGTAATTTAGCCAATATTTTTGTCACCGCACCAATCTTCCGTCTAAAAAAATAATATGAATCGAAAAAAATTGAATTTTATTTCGTTATTTTAAGCACTGATGGATTTGTAAACACTATTCCTTGTACCGTTGCATGGAAATTTTTCGGTGCTAGTATCTTTTAAGGTGAAAAATTGGATTAGGACTAATCTTGCCTTGGGAAAGTAAACTTATAGGTACTGTTTCACGCACAAAATTTTGAGCTTATTAGGTCCATTTCATTTTCATCTAATGTTTAGTTATATATTACAATCGTAAGCCAGGAAGGGTTTCACTATCACGACGGACTTTTCTTATTTATGATATGCAGTAGCCGTAGCCGAGTGTACCCAGCTCTTTTAATCGAATTAAATCATAGAACGCCGCATATCCGAAAAAAATGTAATTACAGTCGTAGAACCGGTGGAGATTAAAAGTCTTAAGAATCAAAATAAATCACTGGAATGGAGTTAACAGTAATTGCGATTACCGATTCGGAGAGTTCACAGAAGATGGATGGATTTTATCCTAGACCTATCACTGCCTATGTCCGACAACGTGCTAAGCATGAGTTTAAATTTTATTGGCGATATCTTAAAACTTTTGTGGAAAATGAATTGCTAGTTGAGTTAAGTGTCAGCAATCGACATGAATCTCTTCCGTCCTACCTTGGCCTTTCGGGGAGCTTTAATTATTTTCTTATTCGAACAGCACAGTGATCGGAAGTATATTTTCATACCCTAGGTTGGCATAATAAGTACCATTATCTTCGTTGGGCTTTTTCCACCTCTTCCCATGAGATAGACTGCTCTAGTTATTGCCTATAAATGAAGCTTTCAAGGACGAGAACCGTTAAGAATGTTGACATTTAAGAGCAGCGTTGAAAATTTAATTTATTTGTCTTGGGTGGGAATTATTATGGGGCAAAGGTGTAATTACTGATCTAGCGTGGCGGAGTAGAATATCATTTCCACTTTCAATTTATGCCCTGTGTTTACGGCTTCCTTGGTTCGCGGGACAGTGAATTGTCAAAGATCGCGTCATAAATTGTAAGAGTTTTCTCTTCGCAAGGTTTTTACGGTTCATAAGTATCTATTTCATGGCAATTTCCCCAGATAAATTCGTTGGGAGGAGCAAATAGTACAATATTCATTAAATATCTGGGTTTTGTCATTTCATTATTCATTTATTATAGATTTTATGCCATTATTAGTGTTTTTGTTTACAGGAAAATTATGTTTCGCTTTATATTTTTAGCATAACTTGATTATTAGCCAGAGAACTTTTGAACGTATTTTATAATCAATTTCAGGAAAAGACGAGTGTTTCTTATTGGATTGTAGCCAGGAGAAAGTGCGGGAGAGTTTATTTTTCTCTTTCACTATCTGTCTTCCCAAAATTCTCTTCTTAATTTCAATATTCGACCACTGATCCCAGTCAAATAATGTATACGGAAATACTTCCAGGCTATGTTATTATGTGACCAAGCAGATAAATATACAATGAAGTAGATAAATTGTTTATTTGCGCTGATAAATTTTTTATTTAAGTGCGACGAAAAATGCCAAAAATTCAGTTCTTCGGTGTCTGGAGAACACCGCAAATAAAATTTAAAAAAATATCTTACACAATAAATATCAATAAAAAGAATACAAACATCAATATCGCCTTAATGATCTAATAACAATACAATAATAATTGACTTTTTTTAAAGTAGACTCATTGTCACATCAACATTTCGTGACTATACATCTTAAATAAGCCCGCAGACCTCACATTCTACGCATTAACTGGCAAGAAGTTCCATATTTTAGCCTCAGCAACTTTGAATTATTTCAAGAAAGTAACAGTGAGATAAGTAGCAAAAATATGATCAAATGGGGAACTTACGAGCATTATTAAGAAATACAATGAGTCAAGGAAAAGGTTTACTGTGTGCTTGCGTTGTTTTTCATAGAAAAGTATGCATTGTACCCAATTCCAAAAAAAATATTATGTTGAAGACAGGATGAAAATCCGACTACATCCCATAGGAAGCCCAAATTCAAGCCAATTAAGCGTCCAATGGTATGAGAAATTTGATAAACACATTGTTTTCTCTTCTCTTGGATTGTGTTGTTTTTAAAAGTCATCCAGACGAGTTCACCATCTTCTCGACAATACCTTTGGAAGTTTTTAGATGTTCTTTGAAGACCGGCGACTCTTCCCTAACCGCAAAATCAAAAGGATACGACTTTGACGTAGTCAAACCAACCGCAGTGGTTATAACTTCGTCTGACGCTGAATTCGCCACGGCTGTGGCAAACCGCATTGGGGAGGATGAAAAGAAACTTCCTAGCTGTCTCTGTCATAAATCATATCTGAACACGATAACCTTTGAAGAGAGCTATGTTCCAAAAATCTTCATATATTTCAGACCAGACTATAGATCTGTATACTAGTTCTGAGCATTTTCAATACTTCTCTGTTATTTCTTAAAAACCAACCATTGTTTCGAGGAATAGGTGTTAGGTATCATTTTTAAGAAAGAATTTTGCTTATGGTTTTATCGTTAGTTTATTTACAGGTTATAATCACTTTGATAAATAATGTAAAAATACGTTTTTTCCAAGACGGATGGCGTAAGCTTACGCCCGTAGCAAAAATTGAAGGATTTCACATGGCGTAATATTACGCCCATACACGCAAAGTGTTAGGGTCGTTTTACACGAGGCACGTCATTGCACAATCTGACGGAGGTGCAATTAAAATTGCGTCGTGTAAAGCGGTGAATTGCTGGTAAAATGCGAGGATGCGTGGATGGGAGACGTCAAAAAGCCCCTGCTCTCTTTTCCAAGCTCGCATTCTCGCAATGTTAACATGATTTCAGGGGTAACCTGCCTAATGATGTGCCCCGTGTAAAGCGGCCTTTTTGAATGTTAATATGCATAATATTACACACGTTTGAAATACACTCACACGAGTATCGTAAATGAATATTTTTTTAAGTTATATAAGTATACTGTAAATAGAAAAGACTTCTTTTCACTTGAGAAAGATGGACTGCGTCCCATCGAAAATTCGGAATAACTATTCTTTGTAAGTTCCCTCCTTTTATTTTTCGCTTATTTTTCCTGTATAACTAACAATAAGTGCTTCTATGTGCCCACCCTAGGGCAAGAAGAAGTTTAATTCATTCATTTATGTATAATATTAATATTACATGAAAATGTACCAGGTTGGTCACACACAACAAAAGACACAGTTGAAGATAAAAAGACACAAAACTAAATAAACTTTCGGTGGCACCTAACAATATTTATACATTTTATTTTTATATTATATATCCATTTCAAATAGCAATACTACTGAAGGTTAGGGTTTTAATGCCGACCTCAGCCTTTGGTCACTCTGCAGGTACCTTTATTGCTCTTGTGTACATCGACTCCGATGTACGGAGGGGAAAGGGTTGATGGGGAGTGAATCATTCGATCCAATGGACGAGGTTGACCTCAAACCCCTCCGCATTGCCAAGTTCAAAGCACCCTCGCATCAATTCTCTCTCCTTTGAGAGCTTCCCACTCGGTGCGAAGCTCTCCCTTCGAGCTATTCACTACCCCATACCAGACCCATCCACCCACGAACACTCACGTGCGACGCGCCGGGTCGCATCAACTGTCGCTTCCGCCAAAGATCCACTCGGAGAGCCGCGGTGAAACTTGATCGCCATCCAGGTATGCACGGGGGAATGGAACGGGAGAGCGGACTTAGTTGCACCCTCTCTACGTACTGTATATAGAAGAGTCATATCATGCATCGTCGAAATGAAACGTACGCACGAAACCACTGCAATGGCTGCTTTTTTATAGGTAATGCTTTAATAAACTCGTTTTTGTGTGTGTCATCTTGTCAATAAAATATTAAAAATACGGGTAAATTAGCGTTTAGATATAATATTAGACGAAATTTAGATTGATTGAAGCCGAATTGAGGAATTGAGGTCTTTGAGCATGGAGGATGCAATCGGCCCTCAGGAAGGAAGTGAAAAGTCAATACCATTAAATTTATTGAAGGCATACGGCAATTTTCAAAGTTGGCGCCCAAAATTGGGTACATGAGACCTAAGATGTATCGAAATTTTACTTTTTCCAATTATATTCCTTGAAAGTAACATTACTCTATCTGATTTCGAAGTGATGCATCCGGAGCATTACCTACGTATTCCATTTAAAATGTAATACTTACTCCTGAAGTCATGTTAATCATGTTTTAATAAATTATATGTGTTTCCAAGTATTTTATCTGCTATATTTTATAATTTTTCATTAATTCGCTTTGTTGTTTGTCATCTTGTCCGGGTCAAGTCTTGAAACTCAGTTTTAACCAACTTTCCGATAAGCTATCAAGCTGAAATTTTCAGTATAACTCAGAACCTAATCGCAATAAAATATTCTAACAATTTTATTTTGATTTTAATTGTATCTTGAATGTTATTCGGAATTTAAAATCAAATATGTAGATTAACTAAAAAAATTGGCCACCAAACTCGGATGACGGTTTGTATTCATTTTAGTTCACGATGCAAACCTTTTTTTTATAAAAAAAAATTTTATTTTAATTATTTTCAATTTCTCAGCAGGCGAATGATTCAGCATGATCACGGTTTTTAAATAATATGTCCGTAAAATTTTCGCAAAAATAAATCGAGTAAGTTCAAAAATCTATATATATAAAAGAAAGTCGAAAATCGTGTTAGTTAGAACACTTATAATTCGAGAACGGCTGCACCGATTTCAATGAGACTTGGTTCTTTGGATTCGTCTCAGGCGGGGTTAACATATAGGCCATTAAAAAAAAGGATAATTTCACACAAAAAATTCATCTCTTTCCTCTGGACATGCTTTTAGGAGTTATAGTAACACAACAATTGATAAGTCGGTCAAAACTACAAATTAAATAATTTGTTTTGTTTTTACCACTTTAATAACTGAATTTAGTAACAATATAACACTTTAATTACTAAATATATTCAAAATATTAATTAAATTGAAATTACATTTAAAAAATTTAATTCGAGCTAATTGTAAGCCCAGCCGTGGCCCAGCTCGAGTTGACACTTCACTACCGTGTTTGTAAACAAATCTCCAAGCAATTGTTGACAAACGGTAATGTCCGTGTTCATGTCGAGGAATCGAGTAGTTTTAACTCATTTCCTTGGAATGATTACAAATTAGTTTCAGTGAGCTCATCAACAAAGAGTTCCAGAATATGATTGATCACCAAAAGAATCAAAGATGGTTGATTTAGCGAGCAAGAACGAAGATGTGGATGACTAAAACGAGGTAAATTCAAATAGTTCGTACTCTGCATGGATTCGAATCTTTTAAATGTATAACAAACGAAGACGAAATCACCAACTATCTATCTGAATATTTTAAGTCCTTGGACGTACCTGGCTTACCAAGGCACGATTTACAGAAAAATGTAGTTTCTGTGCTCATGATCTTTCGAAGCCTAAACCAACCATAACTATTCAACGGAACGTGTTTGATCATTAAAAAAATTGGTGTTGAATGTGATTCACGCAACTTTACTCAAAGGAAAATTCAAAGTTTAGGAAGTCCTCATTCCGTAGATTCCATGATCTCAACTCATATGTCCTTTTGAGCTTAAACGTATTCAATTTACAATTCGTGTTGCATTCGTGATAGCGATTAAAAAATCGCATGGTCTTTCTTTCGGTTTTTGTGTTGTTTGTGCTCATGTGCTAATGAAAACCCATGATTTTCTCATGGTCAATTTAGCGTACTATGTTCACGAGTCGATAAACCATCCTCTGTATTTCTTCCTTCGCTTCAAGTGCGTAGCTAGGATAGGGGGGTATAGAAAACTCGCTAAGGTAAGCGGGAAGTGTGGGGGCACTTCCCCCAGACATTCTTTAAGATAAATGTTTCAAAATAGTGGGTTTTGTGGCTGTGTGAATAGTTAAATATGTTTTGTTTGTTAGTCATCCGTCCCCCTAATATTAATAACAAAATCTTTCATAAAAAAATTCTCTAAGCTCTTGGGGGGGGTTTATCCCCCAAAACCTCCCCTCGCTGCGTCACTGCTTTGCTTCGCTATATTTATTTAGCTTCATCCGCTTCATCTTGCGCCTGATGACAAAACAAAAACTGTTGTTTCTCAGAAGGTGCTTGACGCAAGACATTAAACCCGAATGTATAGGGCTCACCGTGGTGCGTTTACGCATGCAGTAAGTTTACGCAGTGCATTTTTTCCAAACAGAGATACTAAAACTGGCGCGCCTTAAGTCATATAATGCGAATGCTGCTTCATAGGGGCTTTTCTTGCACGATTTTGAGCATCAGTCAAGCGTCGGTCTGGGGTCGTGTCAACCTGCCCCCTGAATGGGCCAAGTGTATGCAACAGACTTGGACCTAGAAACATTTTTTTACAGCTAATAACGCAAATAGCCAACAACTGAATGCGTATAATTTTTATTTCATGAACTGCTTTATTAAACCACAATGCCCAAAATTTCTTAAGCTAAAACGTAAGAAAATTTGTTGAAAAAAAGCCGCGTAAACGTGCTCCGATTCACCCTATGTAGATTCAATTAAGAAAATGTGTTTCTGACAAGCGATTTTGGTACTCATTTACGTAGTTTTATTGAATTTGTATCCTTATTTTATTATAATAAATTAAACGTGATTAAAAACGATACAGCCGCTCTTGATTTATAAATGGTGTAAGTAAACTGTAAGTTCATTGATTGTTAGGCGGTACGAAGTTCGCCGGATCAGCTAGTAATGTATAATTATAAAATTTAAGTGTCTTACCGTACAGTCCTCGTAAAATCAAACACCATTAAGTCTTCAAAACGGAGACGTTAAAATGTATATGGAAAGAGGAAATCTAATACCTATCCGTTTGGCAAAATTCTTAAGACCAGAGGATAAATAGCAATAAAAACTTGTTAATTCGTGACGCGAAACCTTCATTTCTTTTTTTCTCACTTTCTTCACTCTCCTATTGCCCACATTTTTTACTCCTGGGACATATTCCAATTTTATCAAGGCCCACGTTTGCGCTGTGCACTTCATATCCGAACTCTTAACTACTGCGTTTAAATTGAATTTTGTGGTCTCTAGTAGTAGCTGTTTCCTGTGAGAGCATTTTCCTTTTCAAAGCAACCCATTTCTTTGTATAATTTCTTCTCTCTCGGTTTTTTCTTGTATCTGCCCTTTTAGAACTATGGGGTAAAGTTAGTGGTCATTGTCTGTAAATTATAAGATTTCAAAAAATACTGGTCATGGGGAATTCAAGTGCAGGAAAATTTATCTTCTCGTTGAGCTAATCCTAGTCTGCTGAAACACGTAAAATATTGCTCAGAGATTGAGCATAAATTTTAGAATATAATGTTTACGTCAGCCCGAGTGGCTGGTAGTAGACGGAATAATAATAATATGCCGCGTGGATGAAATGCGACTCAGTGGAGCGGTGGAATTAAAGAGGACTAGACGACCGGAGTTCATTAAGTCCAGTGTTAATTGAAGAAACTCAGCCCTCGGAGGCCATTATTAAGGCAAAGGTGTTAGATTTATGTGTTGCGGAGAGGCGTTGCTGTGTGTACTCAAGCTCGTATATATGCCTTGCAGACGATGACTGCGTTGAATTATCCAGCGTATGAAGCGAGGTCAAATACGCACGCGCCTGCTTTCCATTGGTGCCGGCATCGTTTTAAATTGACCCCTAACCTCGAGAAGACTTCGCAAGATGAAAAAGGAAGGGTGGTTGCACGGAAGATGAAGCATTTGACTCGTCAAATATGATTTGTGCGCGGGTGTACTTGACAGACAGTTAGGCAGCGAATGGATGATACTTTCCTTCTCAAAATATCAAATTTCAAACTGGTATTTGTCATAACTTCTTTGTCCCGTTGACCTCGATGGCAAATTATTGCCCAGATTAAACCTTTCTAACCAACAGCTGCTTCTGCGAGAAATAAAATTTCAAGACTTTTCATTTTGAAATGTAAAAAATTTCTACTCATTCAAATTTATTGTGGCAGCTAAATATTTCGCCATTAAACTTTACAGTACATTAGAAAACGTTGTTTAAATATTTCCCGAATAGAGCTGAAAATGTATAAATTTTTAATATGTCACGGAGAGGCAACATTGGGTTATAATTGATTGATACCAATACAGTATATAGCTACAGGAGCATGAATTATTAACATTCTGCAAAATGAGCGCTAATTCGATTCCCTTGATTCTCATCACGCCATAAAAGGACATCGTGCGATGAAAAAGGGAGTGTGAAAAATGCTGTTTCATGATGAATTTGACGCGCCGAATATGACTGGTGTGCGAGTGTGGTTAACGTACAGTTAGGCAGAGAATGGATGATACTTTCTCTAGAATGTCATATCTTACTGACAAATAATTACCCCTATTAATACTAGAGGGAGGTACCGGGATTCGAACCCGTCAAGGCGAATGATTTTTTCTCTGTGGATTTTTCGCACAATTGTGCATTGCGGGTGACTCCCGTAAAAGTTATCACCGTGGCTAGTCCCGGTATACTTAAATTCGTCAAAGAGAGCACCTATATGTGTTCAAAGTTCGGACTTCACTCTCCGGCTGTGGCGCCGTGCGCACGATTTGGACTGCTCGTCGCATAATATTCTCAGCAGTCCATACCACCTTGTCCGGTATAGTCCACAAATTTCCACAGGGATGAATGACGCCTCGGTAGCTTAACTGGCTAAAGCACTCCGCCGGAAATCGAGGGATCATGATTTACATTACAATATACGGTATCTACATAAATGGTAATTTACTTAGTAAAAGATTTACCTGTTTCGACCGGCGACATTTTCATTACTTCATACATGCATTCCCTGCATTATCAAAACTTTTGGCAACTCTTAATTGAAGACTACATATAGTTAGCATAAAGTAATTTTTACTATCCTTCCTCTAACATGCTAATAAAAAGGTCGTTTTGGGAGAGTTCAAAATAAAAATTTTAGTTTTGCTTCCGCGGAGAATAATAAGTAAATTGAACTTTTTCTTATTTAGACTTATGCGTTAAAATTATTGCGTAAAGAAAAATCTCGTATTAATCTAGTTGAACTTTTCAAAAAGCTTTATGATTAGTTATGCAAAAATGCTTGCGGGTGTAACTTGTTCCATTTTAAAGTTTTAATCGGTACCCGTTGATAATAAAAATATTTAAAGTGAATTTAACAAAACGGAGTTAATATTTGTCGGTACGTAACCGTATCTGCTCATTTCCTTAAGGCTGGGCACATTTACTACCTTCAGTTCCCGTGTGCCCTTGTGCCTCCTTCCTTTCTTCCTTTTTCCCGACCGTGCTGTTCCTAGCACCAGAAGAGGGAATGATAAAGCAATGACGGTTACGCTCTTAGCCTTTCACCTCCGTGATTGGCACTTCATTATCCAAAGTCCGCGATATCGGGTTCCACAGCTGCACTGACCTAGCGATTTTCATCGGAAAGTGTAATTATTGAGTTACCTACATCTCGAGTGCAATAATGTTGCCTTCACCTCTAAATATGTATATTCTGTACCTTGCCACATTATTTCTAGAATGACTTCGTTTTCTCGTCAAAGGTTAGTGTAGAGAATCTATCCATCAAATCGCCGTCATCACGATTCCAAGGTATGTCTATCAACTTTGTAAATAGAGCTGTTGCCTTCAACAATGTTGGCTTTTTCTCCAAATTTGTATATTCTAAACTTTACTACATTCTTTTTATATCGACATCGTTTTCATGATAAAGGTTTAGAGGATATATCTATCAATCACCATCATCACGATTCCACAGTGTGTGTCTATAAACTTTGTATGTAGAGGTTTTACCTTCAACAATTTTGGCTTCAACTCCAATTATGTATATTCCAAACCTTGCCACATTCTTACTACATCGACATCGTTTTCTCATCTAAGGTTAGCGTCAGAGAAACTATCCCTCAGATCACCGACATCGTCATTATCATCACGATTTCAAAATGTGTAAATCAATCAGAAGTATCCCACTATTATCCAGAATATTTTGTAAATTTTGAAAAAAAAGGGATCGCCAGCTACCTGGGTCTGTCGTATAGTTTTTATGGTCGGTCCTTTCCTCCCCTTGACCGACTCAGTTGGTGGGCCCGTGCGTCACTCTACGGTATACAGACTATAACCTCTACTTCATTCAACCATTCCTCGCACTCGGCGTGTGGGCCGAAATTATACTGTTCGAAGGTGAAGCACGTGGTCCCTCCGGTGCGAAACATTATCTGCGTTTCGTTTCGTCCAAGAGGTTTAGTTTAGTTTCGACGTAAGAAGTTTTGATTCCGATTACGTTTCGACCCCCGAGTATAGCTCCCCGGGTTTAAATACATTTCGTTTCTACATCTTGCTCCCGGGAACGAAACTAATGAAATTTCACTGGTTTTGACTTTTTGTTTCGTTTCATTTGCCATCCTTGCCCACGATGTTATAAGTAGTGCGCGATCCCATTGCTTTTCACATGAATGGCCTCTACACTCTACCTCCTCCACGCGTCCTTACGGTAATATTATCCGCTGGACTCATAAAACTTTCCCCCGTTGCCTGAGTCACCCCATCCATCCATCCCGCTCCCTTTCATCACCGTACCCACACCGCAGCACTTATTATTCTCCCTGACCTCACCCTCTAGCCCAGAGTCACTCTCTCACCCACACGAACGCACCCAGAATAATGCAGTTCCCAGCGCACCCTCGCACTGCCTGCGACCTTGCTTTCGCCGCTTCCGCCTTCGCCGACGGACAACTTTGGTCTATTCTCAGGTTACCATGGATTCTTGTAGTTGTATGCGATTTTACTATCCCGCGAGTGCATTTTTTTTGGCTCACAATTGAAATGTTGATTTAATTCTACTGTAGTTTCGAATCGTTGTATCTTTGAATTATTTATGTTCAAAGGATGAACGAGTTTTCCCCACGGCTTAAACTAATTTAATTTTTTATCGAAATTGTTCTAATAAAAAATAAGAAAGCAATTAAAATTCAACCTCAATGAAATTAAAATTATTAAAATTGAATCCCTAATCGCATGAACGGAATATTTACCCTGAATAGAGAAAGAGTTTTCCAGTAGTAACCAAAATTACCAATGATATTTAGATCGTAAAAGCAGTATTTTTAAACAACAGATTCTTTAAGCCTAGCGCGGCGATTGGGCGCGAGTTTCCTCTGTTTCCGATGCCTTAGATGCATCGCGATCTCAGGCAGGCGAAGCATTCGAATTCATGAGTTATATATTATTTCTGTTGAGCTATTGGAGTGTGTTTTACTTAATTTTGATGTTTTTAAGTTTTTTGAGTGTTTTATCGGCTGTGTTCATTTGCATTAACCGTTATTTTATTTCTTTAAATTCATGTTTGGGAGTCAAGCAGTAGCTTTCCATTGTATCCAAGACTATTCACCTAATTTTTAACTAACTCAAGCAAGGTCTTACAATTCCATACAATTAACTTACATAAACACACATAAATACAATAAATACGTTTAAATAAACAAATGATGACGTAAGATACGATTTATGATGCATTTTTATTAATGTTTTACAATGAATAATTCAATTTTTCTCCACATGCTCCTCTTTACGTATATAATTTTATAATTCGCTCGGTCTTACGTAAGCTTCATCAAGACTAGGGTGTCCTTCGATAGAAAAGGCAACACAGTAGCTACCGAACTGCCATAAACCTCTTTTATGCAATGTCCTCAGCTCTGATGACGCTTGCATTGAATGAGGCAAACGTTTGCAAATTGGTTTTAATTCGAATGATTTATGACTATATTGCTCCATAAAAATATTTTCAGTGTAGTTTCCCTTTCGAAGCATTTATTTTGCTTCATAATTATACGCACGTTACTCATTTATTGACCATTGTGATCTGAATGTATGTTTTATTTCTTGAGACGGCCACTTTTACGATTATGTACACATCGTCTCTTCCTTTTTGTCTAATGATGGCGACATAATAGATAAAATAATAATTTTTCGAACATTTGCATGATGAATCGGCGCGTTAACTTTTCATTGCTGGACTACCACTCGCATCGGCAGATTTACGTAAGATATTTATTCGTTTCCTTGGTTCCACACTAGAAATCTTATTTATTTGGTGTTGTTATTTGGAAGTTTTTGTTGATTATCATTTTTATTAGCGTTCTACCGATTAAGGTTGGTTTCCACTTAGTAATTTAGAAGCCTTCTGGCAGCTTCCCCTTCCTTCAAGCACTTCCCTCTTCAATTCACAATAAGGCCTAATCCCTTTCATTCTATCTAAAATTCCTATTCTCTTCCTTCCTCTCCATCGTTTACCTAAAATTCTTCCCTCTATTACTGATTTCAACATCTTCTCCACGCTAAGTACGAAAATCAAGCACAATACATACCTTATGTCTCTTCTTTATCTCATATAGAAGCTGCCTTTCCTCACCCACCATGTCCTGCAAATTGACTTTCCGTTATTGTTGATATCTTATTATAATTTATCTCTTTCTAAAGTTACTTCTTCAACAATATCTCAACGTTGGAATTTATCTTAAGACTTTGATATAGAAGGTGAAAGAGATCGTGCGAATTTACAAAGAACCGGTTACCTCCGCTGAGTTGAACTGAAACCGTGTTACCACCTGCTGTTCACTCGGATATTTGCCTAAAGAATATATGCAGCCATATGCGGATTTACGGTGGGGTCGCAGGGGTTATGACCCCCCTTATCAAACTTTTTAAATTTTATCAGCTTAATAGTTTTTGCATTCTTGTAAAGGGAACGTATATACAAATGCATGACTACAAGTACCAAATGTGAGATAAGTTCTGTATTTATCATGGAGCATAGCACTCCCTACTGAAAAAATGTCCCTCTCTCCCGGGGGGTATTCAGTTACCCCTGGACCCAGGTCATGACTCCCCGCCCCAAATTTGATTCTCCAATCGCACCTGCATACACCTCAATAGTAAAGCTGACCTTAGCATTGCTTTTTAATATAAATTATTGCATATATTCTACTTCATTTATTCACACGACGCCTTATGCGCATGCATACAAATAAATTCACAGGTAAGGAAAGAAAGAGGTAGGAACATATAATAGAAAAAGGACGGGGACAACGGCGCTGTGGTAAATAGAAAAAGCCGGAAGTCAGAGGTAAAATGCAGCCTGACTGGGACTTTATTGTATGTATTCGTATATTATTGTATGCATTCGTATTTTTTAGCTTCTTATCCTCATTATATGCCGCTCTTTTTCGTAAAGTATTAACTACAGCGTTTTGATGCATATTATTTTCATGATTGTACGAGGGGTGTGGCTTTAATGGCTTTTTACCTCTCCAATGAGACCGATTCCAGGTGAATGTGTTTCACAGTGGTTGGAGAGAGAGCATTTGGCCCGTTGCTACGAGAAGGAGGGAATAGGCTGTATCACGTTGTCTTTTGTTCGCCGGTGCAAGCTAGAACGTGCTCTCAGTCACCGCTCCTGCTTAAAGACCTTTCTCGATGGGGATTTTAATTAGCGTCGCATTGTGTTGAGTCGTGATGCGTCCCGGAGGCTGGAGGAAAGCAAGCCGGTCACAGACACGGGGAGCGGGAGATGTTATCTGAATTTCCTTCACATGCCCCACTCCAACCAGAGTAAATCCAATAGCTTGGGAGTAATGTAAAATGATTTCCAATACTTACGCCGCCGAAATCTCAGCTTATTCGCTTGATTTCTTCCAGTGATAAAATCTTTCTCCACTCAAATGCTCCAGAAAGTCGTATTTTATCGTTTAATGACAGAGCTTATCCTTCCTGAAAAAAATTCCTGGGACTTGAAAATTAAAAAAATCTAATTTCGATAAGACAATCTAGGAAAAACATCTATTTCTAATCCGTTTTATAGCAACATACTACTTCTCATTATTGCGTAAATTGATATGTAGCGAATCCCGTCGTTACAGAGAGAACAAGTCGAACTTCAAGGAGAAAAAGACAGCTAATCAAGGAAAAAATAATACAAAGCAATTACCTCCAGCACTTAAGTGTACTAAAAATTATGATGATATAAAACGGATTAAAAATAGGTATAGTTCCTACATTGTCATATCGAAATTAGATTTTTTAATTTTCAAGTCCCAGTTATTTTTTCAGGAAGTATAAGCTATGTCATTAAACGATTAAATACGAGTTTCTGGAACAATTTGAGTGAAGAAAGTTTTTATCACTAGAAGAAATCACAGCGGTTAATGAGGAAATTAGTGTTTACAGATTTTGAGCGAGTTGAATCGAGACCTTAAGCTTTCTCTCAAATTATCGCGTTAAGTTCGCTCACTATTAATTAAGCTGGAATACCCGAAAATTGTCTGCCGCGTCATATCCATAACTTGTTTGAATATTTTATGTTAAACATGAATAAAAAAATTAATTCCTTGATTTAACATAAAATCTGATCATAGTTAAATGTAAACTGGCTCTTCATATTTAGCGTGGGTATCACATTCCAGCAATAACTTTATATACCAGGAGATAGTGTTAGAAAATGGAAAGGGGAATTTTCCCTCATTTTTCCAAGCTAAGCATGAGGCATGAATCGCCATTAATTCCTAAGAACGAGTAATAAATTAAAGTTATTCATAATTACAGTTGTGGATCCGTTTGGCCGATGGTATGATTTTTCGTGGCTGCGGCATAAACCCATTCACTCCTCATGTAGTTATTGTTACTAATCCGTTTAGAATTGTTGATAAATAATATGTAATAACGTACTCTAATAATGCATTTTGGAAACTTTATTATTTTTCGACTCCGTTTCAATAAGGGCTCTTATAAATTTAAAATTATTCTTGAAATAGCATTTTTTTAAATTTCTCTGTATTCATAGATATTTTTCTTTTTCAGTGTGATCGCTAAAACTAATATATACAAACATCATATTAGAAGAATATTTTCCGAGGCGTAATGCAAATTTTTCATCATGTAGCTTCTACCGTGTACCTCGCATTTTTACTCTAATTAACTACTTAGGATTGATGTTACTTCTAACTCGGCTGTCGGATGATGTCAATTACCCTTGCTCTAACTTCATTTGAAGTACAGTGTTGTGTAATAAAGAAAAAGGAAATAAAATCAGGATAATTCGATGCAATTTTCAATGAAAATCAGATTATATGAAGGTCTATGTCTCCATTCATCTCTATACTTCCTTCTTTCATCCTGATATGGTTCTTAGGTTCTATAAGGATAGTCACACGGCATGGCAACACCATCAAAGCCTCCGGCTCTTTCATGAGGAAGAGATAAATTGGATTGGGTGAAATTAATTCTCGGATCTTTCATAATTGATACCGTCCACCTACTGTCAGAAGAGCGTTTTATATACGTCACCGCAATATAGATGAGGCTATCAGTGCGTAATTTATGAATCTGTGCCACCCTGTATAACGTATACTTTCGCGATATCTGTCATCATTCCAATGGACCCTATTTTTTATTGCCTTCGAATTTCGACGGTACTATTATGAGAATTCGCCCATTCCTTTCATGTTTTTTCAAAATTAAATTCTTACCTAACATTCTTCTCTGTTGGTATTAATAATTTAACTAGTGTGGCTGGATATCATTTCAAGATTTCTATTTCAAGTCCAGATAGGTCTGGTATAGGATAGGTGTATATGAAAGGTCTCAAGAGAAAAACTAATGACAAAAATGCCTAAAAACCTGGCTATTAGTCGTTAGCAACTTTTAGTCGTTCGCACATGAATTCCGTATCCCTCTTCCGTTGGCGTAGGACCTACCAAGTTATTAAATGATAGCTATTTTGAGTTTTTATACTTCATTTTGATTCTTTTTTGTACTCGTTGACATCATTTAGTGATTGAATAACCAAGCATAAGTATAGTTTAAAATGCATACTGGAAGAGAGTTTCGGTACAATAAACTTCTTAATCCTAATTATATCCTAAATCTAATCCAATAACCTTGAAATATGTGAACAAACTAACGCAATATTTTTAAAACTTTGGGATGTCCAATTTTGCAAGGAATATTATTCCCCCTTTAAATGCCAATTTCATTATTTCCATGATTGATTCGTCTTGTCTTTAAATTAAAGTATTTGTAGACAAAAAGGCACTCATAGAAAGGAAATCGTGGAAATATTCAATTTCGTTTGGCTTTGCTTATCGCCTTCAAGCATATTGGTACCTATTTTCTAGTTTCTGCAGTTCATTACCATTCTGATACGTATATCCAACCATTAATAGTTTTTATTTGGATTTAAAGCCTCTTTTTCTATTTTGACCGCTATTCCCTTAGCCTTGGACTACTTTTTATTACTTCCTTACGGCGTTTTATTCCCAGCCGTGATTATATTCCAATTTTCACCTTACTTGCATGTTTACAGTTAGAACATGACTTTGCAACTATCTTTTGTCCATGCTTCCTTTGTGATTATATTTTTCTTCTTTATACTTTTTGTATTTTGCGGCTTTGAAATCAAGTTCAATTATAGAAGCCATTCTGAATTATCCTAGAAGAGTATCTAGAGACCACTCTCTCATCATAGATAGCGACTTAACATCTCTACGTGTCTTGAAAGAATTTGGCACGCGTCCTGTATCACGATATGTGATAAGTATTTCATTCTAGTTGCTTTAACTTGGGTATCTTTGTAATATTTTCAGTGTTTTACTGCGTTTCCAAAAATTTACTGAAAATCGTAGAAATTTTCTTTCTCATAGGAATTTTTTTCTTTCTGTAGAATTAAATTATGGTTTCGTTAGTAGTAGGACCCCCCCCCCCACCCCCCGCCGCTGTGACGGTACGGGATTCCTCTTCCCTTCCAACCCTATTCTATCCCAGGAGGCGTCGCGTCGTCGGGCTCCTGTCGCGGCGGTGCCTCCCTCCTTTTTCCTACGTTGTCCTCCCAGAGAGGGTGGAGAGAAACCCGGCGTCGGCATTAGCCTGCTCTTAACGAAAAACACCAACGGGAAAATGGCTTAACGTCCCATCCGACGGTCGGAGTGTTGCGCTAGAAATGTCCTCCACACAACATTCAAGCAGAGATCGGACAGTCTTCGAAAATTCTCTGCCACCGCCGGGATTTGAACCCTAGCCTACGGGGTGGGGAGCCAACACTCTAGCCACCACACCAGCCCGATCCTCTTTCTCCACTCAGCATATTGTAACATCCAATATCCATAGTGTACCCACCTGTTTTACATTAGCCCTTCGATTGATTCGCTTTATCGCGTCCCGTAAATAATTCGTATTTAAAAGTCAAATGACGCGGAAATAGGACACGGAATAATTTGCAATTGTGGATTGCTCATGTGCTTTATCAGTTGCGGTGACTTTATTGAATGTCGTAAATTCAAAAGCCACTTATGAAATTCGTTTCTCTTTCAATTACGCATTAAGGTCAGGGATTCGAACGCACTGTTGCATATCGATACCATTTTACCTAAGGAATAAGACACTAATATTACAGTTAATCATTATTATTGTTATATTATCTTGCACAATGCTATTTAAAATTACCGAGATCTGGGATCCATCTGGCAGGTAAAAACTTGCTGCGGGTGAAAAAATTCATTGGAATCTATCCTCATTGTAAATCCATTTCATATGAAACTCACAATCAAAAGGAAACCTTGATTCGTGTATGTATGAGTTAACACTTAGTTCTGTCAGTAGCCGTGAGAATGGGTAGCGAGTCGGTACCCGAAACGTCGGCGCTCTCATGTAATCTTACCTGCGCGGTATCCCGAGAAAAGATTTTACTTGATTCATGTATGTTACGGTAAAGAAAGAAAATAAACCAATGTGTAGAAACTTAGGAGACCATAGTCATTCTTCACTCATCACTGACCTAGTCCTTGTTGTTAGAATTTTAATTTTTATATGGGATTATGCGCATGTATTTTTATACATTTACGGAGATAGTCAGGTGGACGGAGTATGTGCGAGATAATTTGTCAGGGTGCAGCAATTAATAACCTCGGCTGTGGCGAATCTTGCTGAAAGGCTAGGTATGTAAACCTAGAAAGGGAAGTATTTTTGGATTAGGGATCGGGTGGGTGTGGTGGCTAGAGTGTTGGCTTCCCAACCCGTGGGCTCGGGTTCAAATCGCGGCGAGAGCAGAGAATTTTCACAGACTGCCCGATCCCTGCTTGAATGCTACTTGGAGGACATTTCAAGTGCAACACTCCGTCCATGTTAATGCCGTCGCTGGGTTTCTCTCCACCCTTCTAAAAATAAAAGCATGCAATTAGCCGACCTAGTTAGTGACGCCATTAATTTTATTAATCGAGGCACCGTTGCTATCCTTAATGGTGCGAGGTGAGCAGTGGCGGATAGAGAAAAAACTCAAGGCGGGGGGGCGCAAATATTTCTTGATCTACCTTTACTGTTATCGGAATGAAAAATAAGTCGCATGCAAAGTATGAGAAAGTTTCATTTAATCTGATTTTACAATCATAAAAGATAATGCTATTTTATGATATAAAAAAGTTACAATTGTGGTTCTGCACTGTTAGGCAATTCAGGTACCCCGTAAGTGGGGGCGCGCGCCCCTCCGCCCCCCATATATATCCGCCACTGGAAGAGAGAATAAAAGTTTAAATCTCTCTGTTTTGCAGTCCATTTCGTTTATTTTCCTCTCGTGAGCACGTCTACTGTAGTACGACGGTAAACTCTAGACTCGCTAGACGGTTAACACCGGCCAGAAACCTTCCGCGGAAGTTACCGGTATATCCACTATCTTTTCTATTCACATGAGTAGTGAACAGAGTAAGTTGACGTAACCGGAGGCCTTAGAATAAAACTAAGCAAGGCAGGCGTTTTAATTGAACACACGGGAGACAAAGCTAAAAAAAGCGAATGGACCAACACGATAAGCGTGACTTGATTGAAAAAGAGAAAGAAACGTCGATATATAACGAAAATAGTATTTTACGATCTAGTGCTTGCCCACGGAGTTTCTAGATTGGAAGCGCGTATTGAACGAATAAATTACACCTCGCCCATAATATTAATTTTCCCCACGCCACAGTTTCCATTTCCAGTCACTAGGAACAAGGGCGTACCCAGGATCATAACTGGGGGGGGGGGGGGGGCAAGCCAAGTTGTGACATTAGTTTATGAGATTATTTCCTTGAAAAAATAGTTTTATTTTAGTTACATATCTTATGCTAATACATATCATTTTTCGTGAGTAAAAAGAGAAGTTGTTGAATGCTTTCGTCACAATTCAGTACTGATTTTGCTTACAGACTTTTCCTATTTTTGCTTCTAGGTGGGGGCAGATTCACCCCCCCCCCCCCCACCCGCCCTTGGCTGGGTACGCCCATGACTAGGAATCACAATTCTCTGACTGTCGCTGTGAGTCGCCTCCTTCAAATAATATTCCATGCCATATTTTTTGATTGAATGAAAAAGAACATGCGTCATTGTGATTTATGGAGGGAAGTTAGGTATGAAAGAAGACAGAACTGTCGTTATTATAACAAATTGTTGGGTAACATTCGAATCTTTCGCGGAAAATATCATCAATAAAAGTCTCTCTCTCTCTCTCTCGCCGTCGGTTAGGAAATGTGAACTCAGCTGACTCTTTCATCAAAGTCTATTCGTCCATTCTCAAGGTTTTTGATTCTAGTTTGAATTGACCGCTGAAAATTGTCGTTATGAGGGGTGGGATTGGTCAACCCCCATTGTGGTCGTGGGCTGTTGACCATAGGATAGTATGGCTATCTGAATTCTTTTCAGAATTCTATTCCAAGTGCTGCTGTTCGGATAACTAGCATCTCTGTTGAAATTCTTCCCTGCCTACCTGATCTTTATCACCTCCAGTCAATCGGTCCCAAAATTCGCCGGAGCGTCATAAAATTGTGCTGCTATCCCAATTGACTGTATGGTCTTGGCTCAAGCTTTGTTCGAAATGTTGGCGTTGGAGTTCAAATACTTCTTACCTGATGGGGAGCTGGGGAGAATTTCATTCAAAGTGTTCGTTGAGCGTAAATTCACCATTACAGATAATGCCTTTAGCAAACTTCATTGACACGTGTTTAACTATATGGTATATAAAAAACCTCAGATTAACTTTGACAGCAACAAAAACCCCTTTTTTCATATCCGGTGATTCATCCTATGCTTTTTTAATGCACTGCCACCTTTTTAGCAAATTAAAGTGGATATTTAATCAATTTGGAACACTCGTAAATGTAAATTTTTACGGAAAACATTCGACGTTATGGCGTAATGAATTCTGTATTATATTTTTCGAAACACCCTCCGTTTTACGTTCCTTTTTTCGACTCAATTCTTCTCATAATCTTCTTCAGGATTAAAATGAAAAAGAAAATAAAATGCAAATATCTCTTCGCAAAAGTAATTTATCCACACTTAAAATCCAAATTTGTTACTTTAACCTAGAGCAGACATTTGAATAGCATTTTAAACTATGAAATATACGTTAACCGATAGCCTTCTCGTTACAATGTTATATTATCAGGCATTGCCAAATTTAAACTTTTTCCGCATTAATCATCAAGAAGTTCCAATTGATAGATACAGAATGACTTTTATCATGGGAACAGTTACGTGACTATTACATTTCTCGTCAAAACTAGTTTTGTCGTCGCTTTTTTAAAGGAAATTAATGTATTCTCGCAGCGTTTGACGTCTCGGAAGGCCTGCTTGGGAGGTACCGATGCCTCTTAAGCAATCCTTCAGGAAATGGAAAAGGGAAGTGTAAAGATTATACATCGCGTCCCCTAATGGTCAAATTCTGGTGGGAGATTTTATGTGAGTGCTTTTTGTCTACGAGATCCTTAAGTTTCTGCAGCAGAGATCTTCTGCGTGGGGAAAATACTTCTCGGATAAGGACTTGGCTCGCCTTCCTCCTTAAGGCCTTCCTCAATTTATTGACCCCAAGCTCTTCCTGCCGTGCATAAAACCATTCAAATATAATGCTCCTACCCATAATTATTGTATACAGGGTTTTCCACTCCCTTGTCTCCATTTACTCCGGCCGGTCGCTGTAAATAGTGGCGCTCCAGTCACCAGGATACTTGTCAATATACGTAGGTATTAGGCCGCAAAGGATACGCTACGCGGAGAATTTAATCGTTTTTTGCTAAAAATTAAATTACCATAACCGTGAGTTCACGTACAGTGTCCTGGTTATAAATATGATGCACAAGCACAAAATAGTTTCGCAAATTCAGAACCAGAACAATTAGTTGGTGCAAAAAATTTCGCTCTCTGGCTTAAATTATACCTACCACAAAAAGACGTAAGAAAGCTAATGACAGTGTCATTTCTATTAAAGCATTACGAGCCTTACGCTACCTAGCAATGTGATTCACTATGTGCTACCAATTAGTGTGTTACATTACTGGTGATGCACATAGGTATTTTGTTCGTAGAAAGTTTACAGGAGCTTTATTTTTACCAATAAATGGTTAAATTCGCCGCGTAGCGTATCTCTTACGGGCTAATACATGGCCACCTATAATACAGGCCGGAACATGCAATTTGGCGACAGCGCTTTACGTGACGTCAGGGGTGCTACTCTGCACATCGCCTGGGGTGCGGTGGATCGGCCTCTCAGCTGTTGACGTAAATACGGTTGGACCTCCGTTCACCTTCCCTAAAGTTAAGCTAAAAATTACGGTAGGGTTGAGTTATTCGAGTAGTTATATTTCGTATTTTAACAGCTATTTATTAAAAGTAATCGTGAGAACTAATAACAAGGCAAGGGATACGAGAGATTATGCACGGAAATATATTTAAGTACTGCGATCGACGTCCCAGAAGTTCAGACCAAGAAGGAAATACCGTTTAGTTTACTACTTAACCCATTGGTTGTTAATATGGAAGAACACCCTATAAAATTTATTGACTAGGAAATAAAGAGCGGCTTTTAAATAAACATCATTTCACCTCCCTGCATAACCTAAAAAAATTAACATGTTGAAAAGTAATGCGTTATTTTCTAGCACCTTTCGTCGCGGTATTTCAGGAGAGAAAAATAATTTATGAAGTTCAACAACATTTATTTAAAATAAAAATCAGATATATACATTTTCCGGTAAACATTTCATATTGAAGAGGTCAAACAACCTCACAATGTCACAAGACATGGCCATAAAGGCATAAATATTACTCCAGAAAGTGGAATAAATAAAAGCTGCCACAGGTTCTTAATTTCAATTTCAGCTGGAAACAACCTCAATAGATCTTGCCATTTGAAGTTCACCGATGAACCGTCACCAGCAACAGCTATCAGTTTCACAGGCACCACATTACCTGATGGAAAAAAAATGATCAGTACAAATGTTAGGGCTAATTAGAAAACTATGTGATTTAAAAAAAAAAACTAGTCTTAGCATTATATAAATTGGACAACGTTTAAAAAATATGAAGCCACAAGGAAGATAAATATATATTCAATCTAATATTTCTTAACAACAAGATCAGTATAATGAAATATTAACGACTTCCGAATTGGAAAAATGTCTCAACAAATAACATTATACTAACATTTAACTCAATACTTATTTAAAGAAAATCAAATTTTACAAACGAGAGGAAATTATTGAATTAATCTCGATAATGGTAGCCACAACAGGTTCTTCATAATTGATTATATGACCAAATTTTCAAGGTTCACTAACAAACGTTCACTCAAAAGGGAGTTTTAGCTGCAGAGAAAATTATTATATTGTTCTAAATACTACATACATATATGTAATTTCACTCAGCACTCATGGATTTCCCAATATACCTACTGTATTGGAAGGCGGCTAGACGTCAATTTACTAAGTATTTTCAATATGAAAACTTATACAGTCATTTCCTCAGAAGTTCTTTCATGTTCCACTAATTCATACAATATTCGTTCATTTCATCTTTAATTATTTCCACAGATTTTCATGCTTCACTGATCACAATAAGGAGTTTTACCTGCAAGAGAAAGATGGATTAGTTCAAAAATACCACGTACAGATATATCACTCAGTACCCTTGGATTTTCAATATACCTAGAGTATTGTAAGGCGGATAATTATCAATTAAGGTGCCCTTATCGATACGAGAACAAATATTGACATTTCATCAATGTTCTTTCATGTTCCACTGATTCATAAAATATTTGTTGATCTCATTTCCAAGATTTACATCTACTTATGTTCACAGGTTTTCATAGTTCACTGATCACAACAAGAAGTTCTACCTGCAAGGGAAAGATGAATTAGTTCAAAATACCACTTATATATTCCGTATCACTTAGTAGCAATTGATTTTCCAATGTACCTTCAGTAGTAGAAGGCGGCCAGATGTCAAATTATCATGTATTTCGGAAATAATGATAAATATTATCATTTCATCAGCAGTTTTTTCCTGTTCCACTGATTCATACAATATTTCCTGATTTCATTTCTTAGAAGTACAACTCATCTACTTATTTTCACAGATTTTCATGGTTCACTGATCACAATAAGAAGTTTTAAGAAGAGGAGAGGGCCTGAAACACTGTGGGAGTAGCACCAGGGGACAACTTTAGGCGATCTAACTCGTAACTTTTCACTTCAACGTTCTTATTCATGTAAGTTACACGGTGTAGGATATCCTGCTCAGCAAAATGCTTGACGCAAACTATTGCGCTTGAAGAAAGATTCCAATCCTTCCGAGGGATATTCTTCAGCCACTTCTGTCTACTGCGTTCATCTTTGGTGAACTGGAACACAGTCACATACCCCTTGTTCTTGGTGGATAGGTAGTTGCTTCTGCAATATGGCACACGATAACGTTTGGGCACCTTAAATGAAAACAATGGAAAGTTGCATGAATAAAAATAGTTTCGCTGATCACAGAAAAAAAGGAGTGCATTCATGATTAGTTTGGAAAATATGAATGACATTAGTACCTAGAAACATTAATAGAGTTAATGGGTAGCCATTCTTCCTTCAATAATATAAGACGTTATTATAGATACAGCTACACATAGTTATTCATAAGGCAACCAAATATAGCAATCACTGTTAACCCAAGAATAATAATATTATAAAAAACAACGCAGCATTTAAATACCCGACAAATACACTTCGTTTCATTTGTGTTCTCTTAATGTTCCTTCGTGGCCGGCCGCCAAGAGACGCAATGCTTTGGATGAAATACTGCTGAATATCCACTCACAATACACTGAGAATATCTTTTAACTAATTTACTTGCCGTAAGGCAAAACACAGTACAGAAAAATAATTCTTTCTCCCCATTTAAAACCAGTATTGTTGCACTCTCAATTCCCCTCCATTAATGGCCGGCCGGCATGTGATCACAACACTTTTGAAGTAATAAACGTGATTTTCCTCCTTCAGCTCCCAAAAATTATCTTTAAACTATTGTTCGTACCTTTAGCCAATGGGATATCCACAAAATAAGTCCAGTTCTGCCTTTTTAACAAGAGATTTAATGCTTCTTTGGTCACACGGACACTCTTCACGCATAAGTCGCCATGCTCTTAAGCAAACACAATCGCACCCCGGCACAGCGTTGCCAAAATTCCATGTTCCGGCCTGTATTATAGGTGGCCATGGCTAATAGGCAATTGACATGTATCCTAGCGACTGGAACGCCACTATTTACGACGAATGGTGGAAATCAATGCATACAATGTAAACTTAATACTCCTACCATCCGCACTTCCCCATCGCCGCCTATACCTCCCGTTGCGAGGTTACGTAGTTTCATCAATCGCCTGTAAGGTGTTCTCACACCGTATGTGCTCTGGAGCCTTTTCAAGTCCTCTCGCTCGATAAGGTATTAAGGGGAGAAAAAATTGAAATATCGTCGAGGATTATAAGGAAAGGCAGTCCGTATAATATAGGGGGTCATCGATGTTCCCATTTACCATTCCTTGCCTTCAGGAGAATTCTTATCCCACATCTACGAAGGGTAGTCGGCTTCCTACTATTCTCCGTAAGTCTTCGGATACCTATTAAGGAATCCTTCATAGCCTCTTTTTTGTGATCTCTTCTCGGTAATCTTCATCAATAAAACCCTTGTGACGCTTATCAGTCGAACAAGAGAAAGTTGGCGGTGTGGATTTGAGAAAACTGCTGTCACGTACAGTTTTAATTTTTTGTTGTTGTCTTTGAATGTCCCGTTCAGTATTCGCATCGCATTATACGCGTTAAAAAGGTTCGTAAAGCGGACAGTTTTTTGTTCAGAATGACGTAAGTTACCATCCTTTCAAACACCTGTTTCGTTTTGGTTCAGTAGCTCTCGTTTTCCGTTGTTACGGAAGTAAGGTTGTAAATGCTTGCTTCATCTGCGGACGTATGCTCATAACCTCCGCTCTTTACGAGTACGTAGATTCTTTAGGGTCGGCATGACTCAACCAAAAGAACCCCCTCACTCTTTGGTGATTATTCTTGTCTTTGAGTCAGGGCCTGTCACCATTTTTAAAGCATCAAATGATTGATAAGCATACCCTTAGCGTTCATGAGTGCGTTATTTGTCCATGTATGAATTACCTTAATTTTGATAACCCACCTTTTTCTCAAGTAAACCGTTGCTACTAAATAAGTATATGAAATCCCACGATATATTTTATCGGGATTATAACAGTCTATGACCTATTTTTAAATAATAGGTTTTATCGCTTTTATCCACCCTGAAAATGGCGTGGTTATTATCGTGTCATTGGTGAAGATATCGTTTCAGAGATTCGTATATGGATTATCGAGATATCGTATCGAGATATCGTATCGAGAGATTCAGGTAGCCAGAATACTTGCTGCAAATTTAGGTGAACCATCACTCAACTTTTTTCAAACTGAGTCCTGTTCTTACCAGTACAGATGTATATCAGCTGTTCGGGTCCAATGGGTGCTTGAAACACGGATAATGATAATGAGTTTATCATTCCTACCTGGTATGTTACGGTATTTTGGAGGAGGCGACCGACAGCTGAGGTCTTTTGCGCCATGAGGGATGGGTAAGGAAGGAAGGGTGGAGAGAAGCCCGGCGTCGCCATTAGCCTGCTCTTTAGAAAAGGCGCCAAGGGGACCACGGCTTAACGTTCCATCCGACGGACGGAGTTTTGCGCTTGAAATGTTCTCCTCACAACTTTCAAGCAGGGATCGGGCAGTTTATGAAAATTCTCTGCCACCACTGGGATTTGAACCCGAGCCTACGCGGTGGGGAGCCAACACTCTAGCCACCCCACCAACCCTCTTTTTATCTTCTCATGAGTTAGTTAAGATACCAAAAAACTCACATTTTTTGCTTTTTTTAACTTCTTCATGAGAAGAAAACACACACGAAGAGTATTGATACTGCAGGTTTTAATAATCTCATGCAATATTTTATGGTAATAATTTGACATAGTATAGAAATTTTCGTCGAAGGACTATAACTTGGAGGTGTAAAATCACGAAATATTTATTTATTCAGTTTTGCCATTGATAGTCATTTTCTATATGAATATATTTATTAATGATTGAATACTGAATTACTATCTTGTAACGTTTTAAAAATATCCACTACTAGCTTAACAAATAATTTCAGTACAATTAAAAAACAAGCTCTATATTTTGAAATTTGGAAGCAAAAAACGACATCAGAAAGCCACCATTACTATCACAATGCCATTTATATTATCCGTACTACCACTCACTGAACCACCGCCATGAAGTGCACCAGTGTGTATTTTGAGTTCAGCCGTATCTCTTCCTCCGGTTCTCTTCTCCTCTCGTAGGCTCCTCCTTTTCTCTGCGTTCTCTCCCTCTCCCTGCCGATCTTGAATTCCGCCGTATTTCTTCCTCCGCTCTCTCAATACACCGCTACTTTAGTCTTTCTCCCGAGCTTTCTTTATAACACGTCTACCTCCTCCTTCTCTCCATACACGACTCCCCTTTTTCCGTTCACAACAATCCCTCACTACCATTGTTAGTTTTAAATTATTTACAAACAACATGGTGGCTTGTTTACATTGGGTGCTTTCCATTCATTGACACACGTCGACACAAGTCGACTTGCGTCGTGGATTTCGTGTTCCATTCGGTGTGTGTCGCCGACTGTTGTGACACAAGTCAACAAACGGTAACGCTCAGGAATAGGAGAGTTATAAACAAATGACGCGAGTAGACACAAGTCGACGCGTGAGTCGCATGAATGGAAAGCACCCATTATGTTACAATCTGTAAATAACAACTAATTGATTTTTGGGTTATGCCAAAGGTAAAATTACATATGCGTGGTTATCATAAAATTCGTGCACACTATATAGTTTTTTTAACAAATAATGCCATAAATTAAGGTTCTGTAAAATAAATACTATGGTTATTCCAAAATTAAGGCCCGATTCGCCGTAAATATTTGAATTTGGAACCAAGGACAAAAAACGCATGCGCGCCAACTCCCGGCATGCCTTTACGTCAAGCGCCGCCATCAGCGTTTATACTGTTGCTGTGTGCTGTTTATAGTGTCAGTTCACAGTTGATCAGCCTGCCGATTGTGAATTAAGGGCTGTGATACGGCTTTTGTCTGCAAGAAACATTTCAGCGGCAGAAATTCATCGGCAGATTTCTGAAGTTTACGGTCCTAACATAATGAGCAGTAAAGTGCGCAAGTGGGTGCAAGCTTTTAGTTAGATGCAGGAAAATGCACATGATGAACCACGCTCTGGCTGACGATCTGTGATTTCAGACGATTTGGTCAATGCGGTTGACGACCAAATTCAACGACCCATCGTACATTCCGGACTTGGCGCCAAGTGATTTCCGCTTGTTCCGCTACATAAAGGTGCTTCTTGGCGGTAAGCGCTTCTACACTGATGATGAAGTGAAAGAAGCTGTTAAAGACTGGTTATCTTCGCATTTCTACAACTTAGGCATTCAAAAGCTTGTTGCACAATGTGACAAATATTTAAATAAGTATGGAAATTATGTAAAAATAGAGAAAGATATAAACAATATAAAGAAAACAAGTGTTTTGGAAAAAAATTATTTTTTTATTTTTTTCTTAACCGGACCTTACTTTTGTAATAACCCTCGTGCTACTAATAAATTGTGTACAATTTACCTACAAGAATATCAGTTTTACTCTGTTATCTCCGCAAAATTATTTCTATTTTCTCAAAAAGACAATGTTGTGAACATTCCCAAACAGTATTTACACATATTCTCTTATAAATAGCAATTTTTTTTATTTCCATTACATTACATTTGGATTTTTTCCCATTTTCATATATTTTTGTAGATGATTAAATTTTTTAGCACCTAATTAATAAAACTGATGTGATAAATATAAAAGTCTGTCCTGAGCAGTGAAACATCGGATTGAAAGCGATACTTTCGCTGATGATGCCAGGGTGATGTGCCATCTTCACCAAAATTATATTTTCTGACCATATGCTCATTACTTATACTCTCTGTTCATAGGCGTACCATACTCAATTGAAATAGCAGTCTGAAGCTCTCTTCACCGCCTCTGTTGACGGAAGTTAATGGTACTAGTTACCAAATCAACGCAGATATTTCCTGTGACTCGCAATCAGCATGGTTAGATGGAATTTTCTGCCGAAGCGAGACGGTCGCAGTTTTCACGGCTCCATTTTCAGCTATATGGGCAGTAGTAAGTAAAATGTATTCTTATCTATATGTATATAATACCCTGCGAGCCACCTCTAGGGTGCTTGGCTGGGGGTAACGGTCATCAGCATGCACCGTGTGCACCACACGGGCATACAACTATCGTGCATAATTGCAAAAAACTATGTGCGCATTCATTGAAAGGTAAACTTTGCCTAAGCTCAGTAATTCCTAGAATAAATCCATGCTAGGTTAAATCGATGAAAAAATAAAAAAATGTAATGAGTCAAATCTAAGGCGGTAAGATAAGGTTTTCCCCGTGGATGAAGTAAGTTTCTCTATATTTTCGATAGTTCGGACTGTCGATGACCCTTTAAAATAACGGGATCTCTATTTGGCATTGCATGAGTGGAGGTTTGTATGTGATATTTTTCTAATTTACCGCGTGAACGGTGGTTAAATTCACATTTATAGCCATAGGAAAATATTCCCCTGGACCGGGAATCGAACCACGGATATTTGACTTTCGAATTCTCTTCGAAATCCACTATGTTTCTTGATATCCAAGTTTCTTGATATATATGGTAATTTTATGGTTCTAGATTCAAGGTACTAGATGTTAGGCCCCCATAAATGACAACATAATGTCCATCGTAAATGGTAACGATGTAGGAACTAAGCAATGAATGGATGTTCCTTCTTTGATTTGTTTTTCATTTTTTTATTTTTTTTACACGAATTCATTGTTCCCTACCTTTTCATAGAATTGGTATGTGTGCCTTTCATCTGATGATTTCTGCGTCAGGGAAAATATAAGGTTGTTTTTTATATTTTTTTATCTATTTGAATTTGAAAATAATAAGATATTTTAAATGTAATTTACCTCTGCTTGCGTTTTCCCTCGGTGTCTACCCACCGTATATAAATACAGAGACATCAATCCCGCAGTGAATTTTATATTTGTCCCGCAATTCCCCGAGCGTCAGCAGTTTTATGTGTAGGGAACTAAATGTCTGCATGAAAAATCTTTGTGGTCAATTCCGGTGCGTTTTCCTCCTCCCTGAATAATTCAGTCCGTTTCATTGCTGCGCGCATCGAGGTTAAGTTGTGCCCCCCGTCATTCCCTCACTTCCACGCTCCTCCTTTTCCCTACTTTCCTCTCAAAGCGGAGTCAGTCGCGTCTCCATTCCAAGATCGATGCTTCCCACCGTCCATCAAGTGATGTGCCGCAGTGAAACGGTGACCATCCCTCGAGCCCCACGCGCGGAAACACTCAAGTGTATCCATTCCCGGGCATGCGACCAAGGAGAAGAGTTTGTTTTTCGTCTGGTCTTTGTGACTAAGTTATATGCATTTAAGCCAGAGGTCTCCAAAATACGGCCCGCGGAAGGCTTTCATCCGGCCCGCGCACTCGTTTCAAGTATAGAATATCGTATACTTCAGTAACCGGCAAATTTGCTATCCGGCCCGCGCGCGGCCGCGGCCGCGCCGCGGGGCGATTCGGAACTTGGAACGTGGCCCTCGAGGGCTAGTAAATTGGAGACCTCTGATTTAAGCTATAAGCGTTGGTGCTGATCAGGTTTATCAGAATAGAGTGTAGAAAAAAGTCTAAATTTTTAAAACAATTGCATACATGCAAAGATATATATTTATTTATTTATTTCGACACCAAAGAAAACACCGCTATTTGGCTTTCACATCGGAGTTTTCTTGATATTTATCACGGACGGACCACATGAACATCCATGCCTGGGATTAGAACAACCTGTCCAGGCGGGGCTCGAACCCACGACCTTCCTTTCTGCGGAAACCCGAGAATCAATGAAATTGGGCCATGAGGAAAAGCAACGTAAAGGGACCATGTTTGCTTAAACACATTGGTGATCATACGTAAGAATTAAGCCATTTGCCACTCTTTAAAGCACTGTGCTAGACAAAGGGTTCCACACAAATCGATGGCTAAGTTCTGACAAAACGTATCTGTAATGCGGCCAGTTTGAGACAAGCATCTAAAACAAAGTGCAATGACATTAAAAAAATAAAATACAAGCAAAGAACAACTCTTTATTTGCAAATGAAAGCTTCTTTTTCAGTTTTATGAACAAATAAATTATACAATAAAATATAATAATTCCACATTTTTAAAACACAGGCATTCATTCCAAATATATTTCATACATTCTGTTTTAACTTTTGTATCTTCCTCAAGTAACCTTCTGTTTCTTTACATCCGCCATCCCTTTAAGATCACCATGGTACTTTGGCATAGGCGGATCTAGGGGGGGATCCCCAGAGACCCTTAAAAAATATGCAAGAGTTTTAATACGGTCCCATTATCATTGCGTTCGTTCTGTATTACGAGGTGTCCTTGTGCCCCCCCACCCCAGAACAAAATCCTGGATACAGCCTTACTTGTGCCCCCCCAGAATGAAATCCTAGATCCGCCCCTCCATGCAACTAAGTATGTTGTTTATAATGTTTTGCTAATCTTATAGCATATAAATTGCAATATCTATATGTTACCTATACTAGGGAATTTCTCTCAAATTATTTCCTGCGAAACTCCTTGCTTTTATCGCTTCTCAGGTTTCCGCGGTGTAATTGATGATTCAATCAAAACTTAGTACCCGGTGTAGCGCAAATTTTGAGAACCACCCTGAAGGTTTATTTCATAACTTAAATGCGGGATTTATTTCATGACTAGTATAGGCACTCTTTGATTAACACCAAGGGTGTAGCTCCCTATGAAAATCAATTGGCTATATCGTGCCTGGATCTCCCCAATGCCGGCCTTCTATCAGTTACAACTCCAAGTAATATACTTTTAAAGCGAATTTTTGATTAGCTTCCCCTGCTGTTCCAACAAAATGTTGTCTCAAGTTCACGTTGTGGACTGGAGACGGAGGTCGTGCTTACTAAGCCACCGTGGGAGATAGATTCTCATTTATTCGCTATTCACATTCGGTGATGGACGTTTTCCAAAGTACAGTACCTAACTCTCAGCACACGGTACGTATTATAATATAGCATTATTTTCATTTTTATAATGGATCACAACTCCTAAAGAAACTAATTATGGGTTTTGGGTTAGTTTGGTTGATAATAATAACAATAATAAAATGTCTTTATTCGGGCGAGGTTGAGACGAAGAGGTCCCTTCTTCCACCTAACTCCTTACAGTTAGTTAGAGAGTTTACTTCCCACACAGTCGGCCTGGGGTCAGTTACGCTGTGGTCCCTTAGGCGACTTTCGTTAAGAGCAGACTAATGCTGACGCTGGTTTTCTCTTCACTCTTCTCTCTCCTTACAATTCATTTCCCATGGAACAAATGACCTCGGCTGTCAGTTTCCTCCTCCAAAGACATCACCAAGCTGATTACCACTGTTAAATACGTAGGAGATATTGTGAATAATGTGTTATTACGCATTATTTTCATGCAATTTGCAGACAGATTAGATGCTTAAATATTGGTTTGTTGCACTTCAGAAATGACGGAATGATTTCTCGAGGACTCTTCGTGAAGATATCGGTGGTGAGCGTCTTTCACGACTGTGGAATACCCGCCAATTATATTACGAGCGGCGAAGGCTGCGAGGGAACAACGGCCTGGCCATGAGAAGAGCTCTCCCCTGAGCAAGTTCACGAGCAATCCTTTTCGGGAAGAAGAACAATATAGACGTCGCTCCCAACTTTCGCTTTCTTCTCCCGCCATAATTCTTCCGCTTCTACCACCTCGTACATCAACCCATCTAGACGTCTCTTTCTCGAGCATGACTCCCCGAGATATGTGATCCCTTGTTCAGCTGCTAGCTCTTGCTACAATGAAATCGTCAGCGAAACCGTGACCTCAACGTTCAGTAAGTATATCTTGTTGCACTGATGCGTTGAAGATCCCAGATATTAAGGTAAGCCATCCTATCGAAATGTTTATTCCCATCTCACAGTCCATGTATTTTTCACTAGCTCATTTTTCGTTCACAGTTTTCAGTGCGTATATAATTACGTCTGCGCAATCCTCTAGAAAAGCCTAAAATGTTATCCAAAATTATTTAAACTTATAAGGAGCATAAGTGAACATCGTATTAGGTTTTCCTCTGCTCAATTTTATTGCTATCATGCTTTCCTTTCTTTCTACATTTTATATTACATATGTATACGAAAATGTTTATTTATAAGTCATATAAATAGTCTCATAGCATATTAGGTCTATGCTTTGCTCTCTTGCTACTTATAAAATTATATATTTCAACAATAATTTATCTTTTTCAATCGTTTACATTACCTCATTGCTCCATCATTAATTATTACCCTCAGACATCAAAACAAGATTCGTAAATTAGCTTGTCAAAACACTTCCACCACTAGATCTAAGTATCGTTATAGAATTCACTTTAGTGTCGCTTAAAACGCAGTTCTTACTCCCATTCGACTAATTGAGACCGATCACTGTTCTAATTGTTGAGAGTGGCGAGAAAGTGGGTAACACTATAGACTGTCTAAGTAGTGCTCAGCTTGTTAGGGGAGAACTTCTGAGCTCTCCGAATCTGGAGCAAATCAGTCAAGTCACGCACAAGGCCGCATTGTCAACCACTCACGAGCACATAGCCCATGCTGAGGAATCGAGTTCACGGCGGACTGACAAATTATTGCTCATAATCGTTGGCATTAGAGAAAGGCATAACGTGTCGGCGTAATATTTTCGATGGCATTAGTCGTTAATTCAGCATCAAGCAGCGAGGGCCCTCCTAAATAGACTGAATCCACAATGAACAGCTAATAACTACTCACTGTTATGGCCGTTTTACCCACTGAATCAATGAGTTAACAGCCCTCTGTGATGTAATTTGACGTTTTACTGAGGGCATAGGAAGATAATATGTGTTCATTTCAGGTGTAGATATAAAATGCTTCATAGACCACCATTTTCTACGTAATTTTCATTTTACTATCAGCGATTAATTTTCTCTTTTGATCGTACCACGCTTTGTAACTATCGAAAACAACTTTCATTCGTGGGAAGGAAATAGTGGAGAAGGAATGTTGGGTGAGAGGAGAAATAATTCTACGATAATTAATATTTTCTGGTATTCATTGTGGCCAATTTAGGCGTATGGCAAAAGATTCTTTGGGTATCTGCAATTTTCCGTACTTGCTCTGAAATGGGTGAAATACCTCAATTAAAATTGCGAGAAAATAGATTTCTTTTCACTTCAAGTGTGTATTCATTAGATAAGTACTATTAAAATCCTTTATTAGCGATCTCTTAGATGCTGATTGTTAATTTTTATTCCTGTTACCATTTCTGTTGCGCTGAAATGACGCTGAGGCTTAAATGTTCTTTTTAGTGAATGAAAAAAAGACTCTTTGATTTCATTATCATAGCTGCAGGATAGTTGTATAAATTAGTTATATTCACTCAAATTCAGTTATTTATCCTTCTAAATAACTCTTGCTTGACGATGCATTCACAATTTATCTCCACCGTAAAACGACCGGTGTTAGCTATTTTTGGTAGGATGTTCTTATGCTTATCTGCAAAACGCTTGAATAATTCGTTGGATGGACAAAATAACTTCATTAATTTTGCATTAATGATGACCTGTATTTCAGAAGCTAATGGCGAAAATTAATTTTCTGGCTACTGGTGAATGGACTTTTTTTTATGAAAAGGGCAGCTGATATCCCTAAATGCAGGTACAATGTAGTGGTACGTACCTTAGGTGATTTCTTTTCCATTTCAAACTGATCAGGCTATATATTTACCATGTTAAATTTTCCAACGTTATTTTCTCCTGTATTTTATTCTGATGGCGTGTAATTTATACGTTGACAGAGCAGTGAAAGTCGATTGCTTGTTTATAATCGTTTATGCCGGGCTCTTAAATTCTAGAAACTGCATCAACCCGTTATTGTTATCTTGATTCCTTTGGTTACAGTCTCCTAAACGAATTATTCTGATGGCGTGAAGCAGCAGTGCAATTTTAATAGGTGCTCAATAAATAAGTGCCCATTTCATTTTGACTTTCTAGTGTAATATACTAATATAGCCATTTTTCCACACCGAGAAACTTTATTCATCGCTGCAAGAGAGTTTATCTAGCCTTATATTTAAAGTTATTAATTTTAATAATATTGGAAGTTATTCATTTTAATATTTTAAGGAACTATTAAATTCATAAATAATAACCAATCCTTGACTTCACAGTATCGTAATAAGAATGGGAAAAAATGCATGACATTTCAAACATGCACCGCGACGTCAGTATCAGGAAATTTATACGTTGACAGAGCAGTGAAAGTCGATCGATTGTTTATAATCGTTTAGGCCGGGCTGTTAAATTCTAGTAACTGCATCAACCCGTTGTTGTTATCTTGATTCCTTCGGTTACAGTCTCCTAAAACCCACTCATCCCTCAGGATAACTACATTCCTCCACATTAATGGTCCACCTTTCTCCTAACTCTGTGACTTGAATTAATGGCCATCCTATTTTATGAGTCTCTTAGAGTATAAAACCATTCCCGTTTTTATTTTCCGGAAAAGCTGCCCGTTCTTAAGAATATATAGAAACGAATTTAGAAATCCGATAGTTCCTACAAGCCGAGACAGTAAGCTTTTCACTTAGGCAGTATATTTTTACATATACTTTATCAAAAAACATAACATTTTAGCTGAAAATTGTGTACATAAAAAATGTTTAGTCAAAATGAAAGATAAAAAATTTAACTTAATTATTTAATGAAACCTGGAACTATATATTTGAATTTCAAGTATCACTCTTATTTCGTTATAACTCTATGTACAATATGTAATGCATTCTTTTGAGAATACTTGATGGTTATGACGTTCATGTAGGTCCATTGACGTTGGATAGAATGCACGCATTGCTGAGGTTAATTGTAACATGGAGTACCGTAGTAGAGTAGTTCGTTTCATTACAGTTAAAGCGATCAAATTCAGTTTATTGTCCTTATAATCCGATGTACAATATATTGCATTTGATCGATGATAGGTATAAATTTGTTCTTTCATATTCTTAACTACTGAAGAAATTTGAGAATGAATTGAATTTATCTTCATTAATGAGGGAATTTTGATTAAAATTCATACCCCTACCGTGTTTACCCCGCTAGAATATTTACGAAAGATGGCAGGTTTCCTTAAAAAGTAGAATCTATTTAGTGAGTTTCCAATACCATATTATGAATTCCGATATAAAAAATGAAAAATAATTTTTCATTCCTGCCATCGGCTTCTGTTTCATTGGGTTTCTTTATTATAGTCTTTAAGATTCTTAGGAATCTTTCTAATGAGTATGACATGTGGAAATGCCTATTTAGTGAACTGAAATTTGGTGTGTACCTCACTTACCTTTGAAATATTTCAATCGAATATTTCTCGTATTGGGAAAACTTTGCTGAAACTTCTTTCAGAAGATAATTCACCGGAACAAATAGTTGACCTCATTCTAGTGTATAATTAAAGTCACCCGTTAATGTTAAATACATTTTCTAAACGATGTGTGAGTCAATTACATGGTTGAATGAACAGGCTACTGATAGAATACAGGAAAAATGACGTGACCAAATAGAGTACCGTTCAGTGAAAGTTGTTCACTCGCATTCCTTGCTCTCTACGTAGCAAACTCGATCATCCGCTGCCTTACTCTTCTCGGCGATGTTTTATCGTACTCTATATTACCATACGAAATGGATATTTTATGGTATACAATTAATCTATGATAAATGCAATAATTTTATTTCGTGACGCAAAGCTTGATTAAGGAAGACTCACTCTCAACCCCTCGTATCATTGTGTTTTTTTCCGATCTGATTTATTCATGGCAAACTTGTGGTGAAAACATCTTGAATCTGTTGGCATTTTTATTTATTTTTATCAACTTGCAAACTTGTGGTGAAAACAGCTTGAATCTGTTGGCATTTTTATTTATTTATTCTGGCCCTGCATTTAGGGAAATAAATGGCAATTTTTGTAAAGCTTATCTAGAATCGCAAATTTTATTGCTCCTCTTCAATACCTATGATACTTACCCTTTAAAAATTGCTTGGTAAATTATTCATTTTTGACAAATTGAAAGGGGTGGGCAAGGGCCTTCTTTTTGCACCCTGAAATTTTCAAGATGATGGCATTCAACTTCAAGAGAGTATCATGTCTCAAAATAAGACCTGTAAAAGTGGTTGCTGTCATTCCATGTATTCTGTTAAAATATTTATATTTTCTACATTTTTTTCTGTTTTCCGTGAAAAATTTGGCTTTGGAGGGTTGTTTCAATGGTATCTCCAGCTTTCGCAGCCACTTTGAGAGCACTTTTACACATGTATTTTTAAGTATCAAGTCCCTCGCTGCGTTCAATTGTCCCCGCAGATTTAAATTAATTTTATCATTCTGCGTATTAATATTAAAGTTAGGGATAGTTTTAATGTTGTCCTCATTTTTTGTTAGCTGCGCGTCCATCTGAAGAACTCCGTTTTATAACTCTATGGTCTCTAAAGACCATACTGTCCACATAGCTATGAAATCATAGAAATTCCGTATAGCCGGGAATTTGCACCTCAGCTATTCTACCTATCAAGCTTCCCTGAGCTTTCTCTGCTTGTCTTCGCTAGCTAATCGAAAACACCGTAAAAAATCTAAGTCTGTGCATCTTATATTTGAGCCCGCTTGTTTCTCTCCTGAAAGATATCCCGATCGCAGAACTCATGTCAGGAATGCGGATGCCAAGCATAATGGTACCCCATTGTGTCAGGCGCATATTCGCTCGCTCTTATTTCGTTCGGCGCTCACGGCGTATTCCTTTATCGCTGTGATAAGGTACTTTTCCCAACTCGTAAGACGAAACCGCGCCCAGAGATAGGGAATTGGCTGTCTTCCGTACTTTTGTCTTTTCGCTCTTCCGAGTAAATAATGTGACTGTCTTTTGAGCTAGAGGAGTTAGCAGGGTCGGTCTAGCCAGGTCGGCTGGTCGGAGATAGCTTCGGGTCCCGAACTTAGGGGGACCCCACAACGCTAGCGTCTATCGTGCAGCGTATATGAAAATTGCTATATGAAAGGACTCACATTATTTGAAATAATTTTTTTTTTCAATTAGAAATGTCTACGTTTTCATCGCTTGTTTTTATTACAACATAGTCAGTGTAAAAAGATCGTCATATTAAATAATTAAAATAAAGGTGTCAGAAGATTACTGAGAACATGGTACGTTTTTGAACGGGTTATTCGAAAAGGTAGTTTAGTGATGTTTTTTTCGGATTTTAGTGGAGTTTCAAGGAAAATATTTACATAATAGATAACAGAACCATGATACGTTGTGAAATTAAATAAGTCGTGAAATTATTACTTTTCACGGTATCTTTTTCTTACGAAATTATATTTAGTTTTAAGGAGCCAAATTAGCTTAAAAATCAATTTACGGGAATGCAATTTCCTTACAATTACTTCTTTACAATTTTCTTACAATTTTTGTCTGCTGTCTTTTCCTTAAGAATTGTTTTCTAATTTTTAAATTGAATCCTAGGAATACCAAGCAGTTTTTTGCTTCCAGGTTTTATGACTATACAAGAAGTGGACTAATGGCTGCCCCCAAGGGGACTGCATAGAGGAGGCCCAATTCCATCCCATGGAAGGCTGATCTCTGTTGCCACTTCCGCCGCATTTTAATCGGTTTTCAAAAATGTCCGCTGCGCGGTGATGAGTGAAATGCGATCCACTGTTTTCCAATACTTTGCATTATAATATTTGTATTTGCGAGGAGTAGAATTGAAAAGTTATAAATTCAATAGATCATATTGTCATGAATTTAAATTTCGGTTAACCCCCTAATTGTACCTTATTTCCCCGTGAAACTCGGATCACTTTGTTCGTCAGCGACGCGAGTGGCGACCATTGTAAACCCATTCAAATATGCGATGGTTGACAACACATTTAGAGGCCGACTTGAGGATCCTCTTTCGTAATATTTGTGGCTGCCACAATGGCTTTGGTACCTTTTACAAGCTTCTCAGCAAATTTTCAAATGCCTCATTATCATCGAATTTTTTACTCCAAAATACCCGCGAAATTTGGAGGTATAGAGACAGTAGGCAACACTGTCATAGGAAAAAATGTATTGCCTCAACATTTTTTGTTAGAATTTCGGACGATTGTAGAGGGGGGCCGATTCTTTGACTTTTTGTCGTATCTCGTCTCTTTCACGCCAAGTACGAAGGAGAGCAATAAGTATCATTTTTATCTTTTAGGGGGTGGTATTTAGAGTATAATCATTACAATAAAAGGGTAATATAATGTGGTTGAGATGCCAAGGGAAGTTTTTAACTATATAAATGTCGTAAACTAAGAGGATATCAAATAGGAGTGGTCGATTGGCGAATTTTCGTATCGGCTTTAGAAGGAACACTGAATTAACCGTTGTATATACTCAATGATTCACAGTCGTAGAAATCGCCGTTGTGATAATTATGAAAAAAATGAGACCAAAGTCGTTTTTTAATGACTATAATCAGTCAGAAATGGTGAAAGATGTCATAACAAGTTCCAGTTTGTGACTGACCCATATGGAGGTCGCCGAGAACCGATCCTTCATTAATTTTACGGGAGTTTCCGCATTGCCTCCCTATGGCTATGGAGCGAATCTGTGAAAATACAAATAATCTCACGTCAATTAGCAGGGATATTCGATCCACAAGATGTGTGTGCAATGCGCAAAGATTAGAAAGGTGTTTAGGAATACGTTCTATGAGGAATATTGAATAAGCCAGAATGGACAGATTTTTCTGGCTATATTTGGATCAAACTGGACAGCAATTCAATGATGGGGTTATTATATGTAGCGAAAGCTTCACTTTCCTAAGGTTTCCGTACCATACGAGTAGTGAATAATACTTACAGTACTTGGTAACTAGTGGGAAAAGTTTTGACTTTACTTTAAATATTTTGACCTGGTTGTGTTACGTTTATTTGGTTTGGTTATGGATTCAATGGGTTATTGAACTTTTTTTGGACTTTAGAATAAAAATGTGGAGTCAATATACCTCACGTGAGTAATCGACGTGGATAAATCGATACTTTTAAGTCAAATTAGTAGTTAAATATTAAAATTTGAGATTAAGATTGTAATTTTCGTCAGAAGCCGGTGATGTAACGTTTAAAATCATACCTCATTTATCACTGTACGTGCAGCACTAACGGAGCATATACAGAACTACAGAATAAGACCTTTCTGTAATAATACATTATGATGGTAGAACTTCAATCCATGCTAAATTTTGAAAAGAAGATGCTCCATATAATCCTTTCGTCCGTTGCATGAGACGCTATAAAGGGTATTTCAGGAGGAATCTGCAATACTTCAGGAGGTGGTAGAGGAAAACATTTTAAAGCATTTTTGTCCCATACACATGGGGTCGCAACTCCTTAGTTACTGAGCTATGGCAACGTAAATATTTTTTATGCACTTTGCAGTTGCTATGAAAATAGTTTTTCTTGGATACCCACCCTTTACTACATCTTATTTAATACTGGATTTTTTAGGACAAGGTTGCACAAAAATGTATCATTATAATTGCTTGAAATAATTAATCTTTGAGCTTGATTGAATGGGAGCCTTGAACGAGTATTAGCGATACGATTGCACATTCTCGCCCATTTTGAAAATCATTGTTTATTTATTTATTATCATTAGCCGTATCATTATTATTTTTAGTACCTAAGTATCATTAATGTAGTGGGTATAATCATTACTGGAATATGATGTGCGTAATCACGATTCTCTAAAATGCATTACCTCCAACTATTTGATAGTTGTCATCATTCGTCACGTAGAACAATTTGATATTATTTTGGCACTGTCAATTATTATCAGTGACAAATTATGGTCGCCAATGCGAAATTTTACTCGCTCAGCGATGATACGCGGGGGTTGGTTTTAGAAGGAGAAGGCAGGGATCTAACCTTACTTTGTTTTAGGGCCCATGGGCCTCCCCCAAACGACGGAAAATATGTATGAAGAACGAATGTATTAATTCAGTGATTAATTAATAAATAAGATTTCCTATTATTTTTTTATTGCCTTAATCGAAAGATTATTACTCCTGGAGTACATATTTCACGCTTTTAGATTTTTAAATGACGATGTCTATATTTCGCGATTAAATTAAAAGTGAAAATTTTCAAGCGTACGAAAACGCAACGGCTAAGTGTGAATGCTGGGAAAAGCCCGTGTGACGTCTGGCCGCTGCTGTATGAGGCCACCTGGGTGCGAGGCTATGAACGCCGCTACGATGAAGGCTGCTTGTTGCTGAGGCTGCTGAGCATGGCTGTGGTGTAGAGTACCCTGCTAGCAGATTGCGCATGGCTTAAATAAGGATTATTAATACCTTATCATACGAAGGACACTTTCCGACCACTGGCAATTTTAAAAGGTGATTATTAAGAAATGTTTCCCTGAGCTCTGTACCTCATGCATGCATTGGTAATCTGTAAAACCCCTATCTACTCGTATAGAAACTAGGTCCCTGTGACGTCACGTGGAGTGGCATCGCATTGGCGCAAATCTGGCCTTTTTCAAATGAGGTTAAAATTGACCATTAACATCCGTCTAAACTGGGATTTCTAAAACCAAATAATTTGTATATTATCAATATATTAATGGTGGGTAATGAATCGCATTCAATGCCTTTCGTTTTCTTTGATTAAGGAAACTACCCTTATAACGAAATAATGGTCGCCGATACGAAAAATTCATGTGATATATATACATTTCTGAATAAGCTCCTATAGCTGAACATTTGTTCTGTAATTCCTAGTGACGGCGGAACCTCTTTAAGGAGCGGCCTCAGTGCCACCTGGTGGCGCGTGGGGGAAGGAACCGGAATGAGGGAAGGAGGGGTGGCGACCAGTGAAAGGGAAGTGTCTCCCGATGATGGACAGCGGTCGGCCGGCCGACGGTGCACTCGCGTGGGCCAACTGGAGGAGAAAGGGCCCCAGAGGGTGAGGGAGGAATTTAGGCCGCGCTGCTATTATGCCTCGCAGCCGACGAACAAAATCGATAATCTCTTTTTCTTTCGGGACGAAAAATTACCTCACTCTTAAAAGTGGGAGAGTGTGTTTGGTACCAGCCGGTTCCGATATCCTTAGGTGGGTGCCGATGCATACTTCAATGTCTTCCTCAAGTAAGTCAGATAAATGCCCGTTCTTAGAAGTAATCAATAGCCTGAAATCGAGCAACAGGCCCTCATGACAATAGGACGATGGTACGAGCATATTTAAAAAATTTAAGACAGGTCTAAATGAGTGGACACTTGCGAAATTTCACTCGCTCAGAGAAAATACTCGCAGGCTGGTTTGAGTACGAGAGGTCAGGGGCCCCAGGGGTACACAGAAGCAAAAACCGCAAATGCCTTTAATATAGAAAATAATAATTTTTCAAGAAAATAATTTTAAAACTATTAAATAGCTGTCACAGTTTCCCTAAAATGTTGGTTTCATTCACCTTTTGCATGCTTAAATCTTACCCACAACCTGAGCAATCATGGCTCCCCCCCCCCCCCTTCAGTACGCCCTTGGTACACATTAGGTGGTCTCGGGGGCCCAGGCTTCCCGCAAACGGAGGAAGATGAAGTAAAAAAATTAATTATGTTCGATATGTACGTGTGGAGAAGAGTGGAGGAGGTGAAGTGGACGGAGAGGAGGAGGAACAACGAAGTGCTGGACATGGTGGGTGAGGAGAGGCAGCTTTTAAATGAGATAAGGAGGGGACAGAAGGTGTGGATGGAGGGAATACTTAGCGGGGAGGCGATGTTGATAGCAGTGTTAGAGGGTAGAATATTGGGTAAACGAGGAAAAGGAAGGAAGAGGATAAGATTTTTTGATAGCATGTAAGGGATATGGGGAAATCCGCATATGGGTGCATAATATGCACTGCATATATTCTTTAGGCAAATATCGGAGTGAACAGCAGGTGGTAACACGGTTCAAGTTTAACTCAGCGGAGGTAACCAGTTCTTTGTAAATTCGCACGTTCTCTTTCACCTTCTATATCAAAGTCTTAAGATAAATTCCAACGTTGAGATATTGTTGAAGAAGTAACTTTAGAAGATAGTTGACAGATATATCAGAGATGGTCCCCTTAGGGACCATCCTCTGCATCCACATCAGCACGCCTACCAGAAGGGCAGGTCTGTGGAAACTGCACTCCACAACCTAGTCTGTAGGATAGAGAACGTACTGGAACATGGTTTGTATGGGTTTGGAGCGTTTCTAGATATAGAAGGAGCCTTCAACAATACATCCTTTGAACAAATCTGCCTGGCAGCGGACAGGCATGGAATCCATACACACATTGTGAGATGGATCAGATACATGCTTGAGCAAAGATCTGTTACCGCCCGTCTTGGAGGGAGCTCGCTGACGGTGAATGTGACAAGAGGGTGTCCACAGGGTGGGGTGTTGTCCCCATTACTGTGGAATATGGTAGTCGACAGTCTGCTGTCAAACCTCCACAATACCGGTGTATTCACACAAGGATACGCTGATGATATCGTGATCTTGGTTTCAGGCAGATTCCTAGACACAGTATGTGAGCTTTTGCAGAAAGCCCTGGACAAAACAGCCCAGTGGTGTTCCGAAACAGGACTCTCTGTTAATCCAGAGAAGACCAATCTTGTTCTCTTCACTAAGAAAAGGAAGAGAGAGGGATTCACTTCCCCCTACCTCTTGGGAAAGAGACTAACACCGTCCTCATCGGTCAAATATCTTGGAGTCACTCTAGATTCCAAGCTCAACTGGAGAGAGCACATGGATAGCAAACTCAAAAAAGCATGTGCCTCATTATGGACATGTAGAAGAGCCCTTGGTAAATCATGGGGCCTTCAACCCAAAGCCATTAGCTGGCTATACAATGTAGTGGTGAAACCTAGTTTCCTCCACTGCTCAATTGTATGGTGGAAAAAGACCAAACAAATTACTGTTAGGAACAAGCTTAACCACCTACAAAGAATGGCCTGTATGGGCATTACAGGAGCAATGAGGACGACTCCAACCTTGGCGATGGAAACTCTGCTGAACCTTCCCCCACTTTATGTGGAAGTAGAGGTTCATGCAAGAGCCACGTTATACAGATTGAGAAATCTAGGTATGTGGTACGACAGAGGAAATTTCTCTGGACACAGACAACTGTGGACGGGACTGAGGGAGTCTAGCACCATTTTTGAGATGGGGTCGGATTCCATGATGGCGACGTTCAATTCTTCACCGCCTCTTTTTAAAACCCATTTCCCAAACAGGGAATGCTGGGCAAAAGAAGAGGGGAAAGCCCTTCATAATGGAGCCCAAGTGTGGTTCACCGATGGCTCCATGAAAGAAGGGAAAGCAGGGGCAGGCGTTTACAGCCAGTCCCCCCCTAGGAGCATACATGTTCCCCTAGGAAGATATGCCACAGTGTTTCAGGCAGAAATTTTTGCTATCCTAACCTGTGTGCACGCTATTGAGGAGACAGGTCTCTACAAGAGACCAATCCATATATGCACTGACAGTCAGGCTGCTCTAAAAGCCCTGAACTCACCTTGGTGCAGATCTAAACTATTGGCTGAATGCTACAAGGCTCTCAATATTCTGGGCAGCCGCTGCAAAATAGAACTTTTCTGGGTACCGGGACATTCAGGTATCACCGGAAACGAGAAGGCAGATGAACTGGCAAATGCCGGCGCTGAACAGAATCCAATTGGCCCAGAACCAATTGTGCCAGTTGCCCCATCAATTGGGATGGCTGCAATTAAAGTGTGGGGAGCAACCCAACACCTAAAGATCTGGCGGGAAACACCGGGTTTACGTCAGGCAAAAACCCTTATAGGAGAGATCTCTCCTAGACTCGAGAGAAGACTTCTTCTTATGAACAGAAGTCAAGTGCGGACGGTAGTAGGCCTGCTTACGGGTCACTATCACGTAATGAGACATATGCACCTGCTGGGGATAACAGACTCAGATAGGTGTAGATGGTGTGAGATGGAAGAAGAAACAACCACCCATCTAATATGCGAGTGCCCCGCAATCATGAGGACTCGATATAGACACCTGGGCTCACCTTTCATAGAGCCCAAGGAAGTAAGAGATCTTCCCATTGGGGACCTTTTGTCCTTCGTTAAGGACATTGGCCTCTATGGATGATCCATTATCGGTGGTTAGCACAATGGACCTATAGGTCTAAGTGCCCTGGGAGCTGATCCCCCACCGCATAAACTAATCTAATCTAATCTAACTTTAGAAAGAGATAAATTATAATAAGATATCAACAATAACGGAAAGTCAAATTGCTGGACATGGTGGGTGAGGAAAGGCAGCTTCTAGATGAGATATAGAAGAGAAGGTATGTATTGTGCTTGATTTTCGTACTTAGCGGGGAGAGGATGTTGAAATCAGTAATAGAGGGAAGAATGTTAGGTAAACGATGGAGAGGAAGGAATAGAATAGATAGAATAAAAGGGATTAGGGACTGTGTATTGAAGAGGACGTACATGAGGGAAAGGGAGGCTGCCATAATGCTTCTTAAGTACTACATGGAAACCTACCTTAATAGGTAGAATATTTTGATAATACTTTGCTTTCATCGCTTTTTTTATATTTGAGGGGGTGAGAAGCCAAGGGTATAATTTGTTTTATTCCTAGACTGAGTTAGGTACAAAAATTGATAAAAGAAATATACAAAACTTGTAGGCGAAGAGATACGAATGAGTCTATGCTCTGTGCTGGCATAGAGTTGAAAATCAAATGCACCACTAAATATCTAGTTGATTTCGTTCATTTTCTTGGCCTAATTTCTGTTGCTAACTCAGTTTAAATAAAAAAATAATCACTTCCCCATGACTTTTCACCTTCTCATTTATAAAAATTAACAATGTCAGTGGTTCTTCTAATTTAAAATTTCTTCTCGCACAATGTTTTTCTAGGCCATCATGGTATTAAATCTGGTTGTCGTGTACCAGCAGCGGTTTTCGCTTTGCTTACGAGTTTGCTGAAGTCAAAACGTACCTATCCTGCCATCAAAAATGCATGCCGTACGTTTACTGTATGTGAAGGATATGGTCTCGGGTCAGATGTAGTTAAGCATTATAATTTGGGGTGAAGCCAATCAAAATGAGACATTTTATATTTCTCCTTAAATTATTGTAAATATGAATTTTTCATTTTCAGTTATAATTTAATACACTTATAGCGTAGTGAAAATGCTCGTCTATTTACATTTTACACTATTATGGCATCATGTACCGAAACCTGGTTCGGTTGAAATAAATAACTGTGAAAATAGCAAGATTTTCAGCATTTTAAATATCAAAGATTTCCTCATAATTACGCTGAGACTGTATCTTTTATAATTTAAATACGTTAACTTTCTGAATAATGTTTTTTACCGAGTAGATTATAATTTCTATGCTTAATTCGTTCTCTTCCTTGCCTCTGATGAATATGAATATCGCTATAATTTCCTTTATGCGTCTCTATCTTCAGAAATTTCGGTCCCATAGCAAATCAATTCAACCTGGATGAAGGAATTCAGAAAATATGATGGTTAACCTCCATATTTCTCGACCTTCACCGTCCTTTTCCGCCAGGTACCTGAACCACTGATTATGCAACCCCATCATTTGTTACCGGCTTGTCGTGCTGGAAAGATAGGCCGCACTGGACCGCATAGTGGGTCATTTCTCCTCCGTGAAGAATGAATGTCTCGCTTGGTGCCGGAATCTTTTCCGTAGACATCTTTTACGGTTCCCCGCAGTCACCAATTATTCCTGATCTCAAATTGTATGAATCACTTTCGCTGTGTTGCAGTTCGGATGGCCTCGGGTGTTGCTAGTTCAAGGATGACAGGCGAGAAAGATAAGAATTGATTCGTGGGTCGTTGAACAAGCGTTCGGATGCTTATGAAACTTTTCGCGTTGTCGAGGGAGACGGAAAAATTTGCGACGAACTGATTTTTGAATCATTTTGCCATAAGTGATTCAACTCAAGCGTAGAATTTAATTGCGGCGTGGATGCGAATGACTATGAAATGCCGCCGATTGCCCTCACGATAACATCAGAATCCGTGCATACCTTAAGGGCATCTCTAAATTGAATCCATCATTTGTTGCCTCAGTTCCAAAAGTCGTCGAAATGACATATCTTGAATAAGACATGAAATAAACTTCGCTGGCCTGATTTGTGATTGCTGGGATGTCAAGATTGAAGGTGATTATTCAATAGTTTTGTGTAGCCTTTGAGCATCATCTCCTAGTTGAATCAAAATAGGAAGAAGAAACTTGAAGTTTCCTAAAGAGAAACCCATTCTATATTTTTAAATAATTTCTCAATAACTACAATGCCAATATTTTGCTGCTTAATTTCATGTAGTAAGTAAATTTACCTTCAGAAGTGTAGTAATTTTAGAAAATGAATCAATTGAGTTCCTTGGAAGCGAGTGAGTTATATTTTTTTTTAATTCATGGAACGTTATAATGTGTGTTTAATTAACTATTTCATTTGCTAGGCGTGGAGCTATACATGTTTGAATAAGACATGAAAAAAAGACATGAAATAAGGTTCAAATAAAAAAATGAATTGGCGTACGCCATACCGAGTATGGTAGCGTATCGTAATATTATGGGAAATCATACTATAGCATAATCAGCTGCAGCATTTTTAACTTTTTGCAGTCACGCACGAATATGTTAGAATATGATGTACGAAGTCAGTTGAATTTATTACAAAAGAATTGAATACTAAACAATCCATGGTTCCAAGGTGAGCATCTGGCGTGATTCTGATGGGTGAAATAGGAGGAAAGAATTACGAGATTTGGAGTTGAAAGCGAATTAGGTCGAGGTGGTATCATAGAGAGAATGCGGAATAGAATGCGGAAGAGAATGTGAGGAGAAGAAATAATTAAGATAGAGAGTTTTTGTAGGCAGAACAGAGGAAATGTTTATAACGTTCAAACGGTAAAATTGTATAATAAATAGAAAAGCAAAGGTATTATTTCATTTTTAAACTTCGTTGTGAAGAATGATGAATTATATGGACGAAAGAACTGAAACAGTTTACTTTTTCGTTATTAAAGGTTCGTAAAGGCGAAGGTTTTCTAAAGGTTCGTAGCTATCTCAAAATCTAATTGATGGACCCAATATCAATTTGGCTAAAAATGGGTAAGAAGTCGGCATTGCTTTTTTGCCATTTATATTTTCTGGATGATGGACATGCCAGCACCAATCTTATAACGGTGCAATTCGCAAGGGCAAAAATGATTTTGCACTCTGCCAAATAATCACTGCACTATGACGGTCTTCTAGGTGAATCCGTGTCGAGTTGCCACTATTCACGTCGTTCACGCACCTGGCCGACGCGACGTTGCGGAGGCGATTCAGCACTCCATCTTCTGGACCCTCCAAACGATTAACTGAGGCCCTTTATTAAGGCTTTGAAGTAATAAATGGAATTGGAATGGCTGAAAGAAACGTAAATATCAATTGATTTCGAGATTCAGAGCAGTCAATCTCGAGACAACTAAATTGGAGTATGGAAAACCCTCTAGAAGCTGGAGATTATTGGGTTCCGATTCACTAAATCTTCTGCTTTTCCTAATTTTCACATCTTAATTGTTGCGTAATATCACCAATGTTGTCTTCCTAAATACTTAATTATCATTATGCAAAGAAACTAGTTGGGAGTGTCTACCATGATTCCGTGAAGTTCATAAGCCTGTGGCTCCTTTCGTGGCGAGCTCTACTCTCCAAACGAAGAGCTAAATTTATCAATTTTTGCGATATTTTCATTGGCGTACATCATATCGTATAGGTTCCTTCGTTATTTACGTAGTTGTAAAACTGAATCTCTCATGGCTCATTTTCCACTGCATTTAGTTGTTAATAGAATGAATAATTCAAAATTTTATAACCAGATTATTGAATATGTGCTCATTAAATATGATCCGAGCGCTTAGCAGAGCTTATTTTAGTTTATCATGAATATTTTTACCCCTTATGCCTTAGAGATACAGCTCTCCATGGCTAGTACTAGAACTGAATATGTTTAACTATATTATCTCATGCAGAACCTAACGTCGGGTGTAATCGTTCCCAATTATTCAGGGATGGGACCCCATTTTTAAGGCTTGCGAGTCGCAAATAAAATTCGAATCGAAAGAAGTAACCTCATTTTATCATAGTAACCTCACGCTATAATTTTCATTAATCAATGATCATTCCAAATAACTAAAATGATAACCCATGAGCAGAATATGCTATTCACTTTGACTTTTTATAGACTTAAGTAATTGGCAGACACTGCTTTTGCAGTCCACATTTAATTGTTGCAGGGGCCGCAGTTTGTGAGTCCCTAATTACATTGCTAGCTTGAATAGAGACAGTTATGTGGTATTCGTGTATTAGTGGTATACACGACCAGTAGTGCAGCGAAGGGGGGGGGGTTTGGGGGATAACTCCGCCCCCCAGAGCTCAGAGTAATTCAAATTTTTTTAAGTTTAATTCATTTTACCTCATTGGCTTAATAATTCTTATAGAATAGGGAAAGGATTAATAAAATGTACTTCAGAAAGCCGTAACACCCACCATTTGGAAGTATTTTTGGCAGTATTAGTTGCGCTCAAACCCCCCCAAGACTTCAGCGTGGAGGTTTTCGGGGATACTACCGATCTCTGCAGTCGCAGGCATTGCAACAGGCTTCTTCATAATACCGGCGAAACTGTCGTCCGCAGAGATGAATCTACGCTGTAGTAACCCTAAAAACCTCCACGCTGAATCCTCACCACTGCGCGAAAGCCTACACAAGGACCCCCCTAGACTTAATTCCTAGCTGTGCCCCTGTACACGACAGCTCAAGCCAACCATTGTCTATCCTCGGAAACTTGCTACGCGGTCCGCTTTCGCGATGTTCTTCGCGAGCAAGTGGCGCCGCAACCCGCTGCGTGGTGATATTGAGTAAACTCTTCAATTTCCTCTTCTGCTGGTGAACGTGACTCAGGAATGTGAGAGGGCGGCAAAATTCAAAATAATTCCCCGAGTTCTTACCTACGATTGGTTATTTTTTGCACACTAAACAATTCTACTCTGAACCTGACAAGATCTCTGAATCATTTTCATCATATTAAGCGGTGGTACAACCTTTATGCTCTGTGAAGGGATTTTGACAATATGCAATAACATATGATGCATAAGAAAACTCTATGCGCCTAACGTTTTTCGTTTTACATGTAGTAATTTTTGAGAGCTCTTTCAGGCTCACAGTAAAATCAATTTCTTCTTTTTAGTTAAGGAGAAGTCTTTGAATATTTTTATTATTCTTTTTTATTTTTTTTTACCTTTCCCACGCACCACATATCTCTTGTCCTTCTCGGACACCTTTTTCTATTATTTTTCCCTTCTTTGTATTTCTCACGCAATCATTATTTCTTATGACATGGCCTATCTATCATGTCCGTCCTTGGCGTATATTTCTCCTTTCTTTTCAGTCCTGTTATTTTACTTTCCCTTAATTACCTTTCTTCTCGTGTCCTTTGATAAACCTCCTCGTTTCTGATCCTATTTAACTATTTCATCTATAACATTAGTCAGTATTAGGTCTTAAATTATTTTATTCTTTTCTATCATAATAAATTTATTGTTAGAATGTCATGCAATTCATTTTTTGCTGATGTAGAATCACGGCACCCAATTCGGAAACGCTGTTATTTTTTTGTAATATTTCCACCTCCAAAACCGCAAATACGATTTGCTTCAATCTCGCTGAGTTGAATCGAATATCATTTATTTGTTAAAATAAAATTGAATTTCTCTCCCGGATGGTGAAGCATGCATGACAGCCGAGGCGTGATGCACTTTCGACTCCTTGTGGTTGCTCTATCTGCAATTAAACCGCACCAAGACAGGACACGCATGGCTTAAGCATTGATTACATCATGTTTTGAACTCTTTGCGTTTAAAAAGAAACATATTTTTAGTTAAAAGTACGTCTAACTTTCGCACCTGCTTTCATGTTTGTGACGGAAAAGTTTTACTTTCCAAATTTGATGATGAATTTTAGTTTTCCCGACGAATGCTTTGTCGGAATATTTCTGGGGTTTACCTACGGGTGATTATTTATCCAGGGAAATGGTATCCTACGAAATTACCTCCAAACGGGAAGTCCTAGGAAGTATCTTGTTACCCGAGATAAGAGCTGTAGTGGGTGGGTCGGCTAAGCGAGGTGGCTGGATTTAGGAGTCGGCCAAAAGGTTCATTAATTTCTATTGGAGTACTCTCATTCATACCTGGAACTAAATTAATGAAATGCCGTGTAAACAAAAATTTTGTTAAGTGAGTTACTCGGCGGATAAGTTTACTCAAGTTGAAGGCAATTGCCAGTTTCCCAGAGTCTAAGATAAGGGAAGTGGAAAAGTTTGGGGAACACCAAAAATATTTGGTCACCTGGTGAATATGAAATAGTTCCAGATCTTTAGATTATTGTATGGTTGAAAATAAGAGTGTATTTTTTATGTTTCTGGATATTTCTTTTGTAAAAATAATTTTTTAAATAATAAGTATTTTGAAATAATCATTAGAATTGTTAATCTTTTATATCGAAAAATGTTTTCCCTTGGGTCATTGGAAAAACGTAAACATAAATTAATAAAACTTATTAAGAACGGTGATAAAACACTCATGAGATGCATGGATGAATTAATCTGTGGCATTTGAAGGTATGAAATAGAACTGGCATCATATTTCCCATGCACAAGAAAGGTGACCAAACGCTCTGCAACAATTACAGAGGAATTACATCGCTGAAAATATTATGTAAAGTGCTCAAAAGGAATTATTCAAATGAGAGTTATCAAAAGAGCGGAAAGCTTCACTACCGAATATTAGGGTAGATTTCGACCAGATAGGGGCACAACCGGCCAAATATTTACTTTGCATCAAATAATGGAGAAGCACTTCCAGTAATACAGCACAACCAAGACTTAGGTCGTGTAGTATTTCAATAAAAAGAATTACCCAAGGTCGTGCTCTATAGTGGGCATGTTAAGGGATGGATGCTGAAACGTATTGTGTCAAATGAAGGCGAAGTAGTACAAAAGTGCCAAACAGAACTAGAATAAAATAAAAAACAAGAGGAAACTACAAACACGTACTCGCTCACTGACTCACCCTGAATACTTTCCTAAGCAAATAATTTCCGCATAGGTCTCAAGGATGCCGACGCAAATCTCAAATCTCGGATTGGTGTGGAGGCTAGGCTGTTGGCTTCCCACCCCGTGGGGTCGGGTTCAAATCCCGGCGGTGGAAGAGTATTTTCATAGACTAACTGATACCTGCTTAAATGATGTGTGGAGGGCATTTCAAGCTCAACATTCCGTCCGCCAGATGGGACGTTAAGCCGTGGTCCCCTTGGCGTCTCTCGTTAAGGGCAGGTTGATGTCGACGCCGGGTTTCTCTCCACCCTTCCTTCCATTCCCTTCCCACATGGCTCAAATGACCTCAGCTGTCGGTCGCATCCTCCAAATACTATACCTACCATGCTAATCGCTTATATGAGTGAGTGAACGACTCTGTTAGTCTTTTTCTTTTGTTTATATTTTAAATTTTAACTCATTTCTTCCCAAGCACGTAGAGTATTACAAGTTCCAATGTTTAACCTAAAAATTGAAATAAAACTGACACAAATAAGGGAAATATTAATTTTTTTGCTATTATCGCTCTAGCATACCGTTGATGAAATGCAACGCAAGTACGGGCAGAGTTGGAAATACTCTGGTTGTTAATGTCATATTGTTTGTTCTCTATAACCTCTTCACCTTTGTCGTGAACATTTTCGTTCCGAACATCTATATGAAGAACTTAATCTTTCCTGATAACATTTGGCAAATTATTTTTCCTCTTATTGAAAATATGATACCAGTTTTCACCGAATTCTGTTATGGGATTACATTAATTAGCTTCTTCTTCCATGGGAAGAAATGCAGACCATCCGAAAGATAATCATTTAGACTCGAGGTTGGTACAGTTTTTGTCTCTGCAATCTTTCAATCATTTTCCAGTTGATTAGCAATTAGGTGCGAGTCAGTGTTTTTTTTATTTGAAACGTGTTGTATTTTGCGCGTTGATTTACTTCTTGGCCTCGCTCCCTATCAATCCTTTCCATCCAATACCTTAACTTGCGGACTAAATAGTTTAGGCTAAGAGAGTTAGTTCTATTTTTATCATTCAATCATTCAAATGCTCACGGATTTATTGGATCGTTTGATTTTTATTCCAACTCTGAAAAACCGTTCTTAACGCAAGTGATATAAAAAGTAGTTTTGCGATGCAGTTTACTCCAAGAATATTAACGAGTCAAGTTATATCGATGTTTTCCATGTGCAAATGTTTATGTTTTACAATGTCTTAGAACTAGTTATGTTACTGTAAAATAATAAATAAATTTAAGCATAATAACTTAAGCTTATTGCTCTAGGGTGAGTGTATAAAAATGCTTAGATAGTAGAAATTAAACAAAAAATGAAATGATGGAACTTACCCCAAGGAGGCTGTAAATATCTGGAAGGGGCGCCACTGGTTTCGAGCGTGGAGCGAAGTTTGGCAGGAATGGGGGTGCTTGGGTAGGATTAGCCACGCCCACTTTTACCAAAACATTGACAATCCTATAAGGGTCAATGCTATGAGGTGAAATTTTTGGTCATAACTCCTCCATACATTAAAATAAACTATGGAACGCACAATGTTAACCTTTTTTTCTTACTTCATTGGTAGGCGTCGCGAAGTTATGATTCAAATATCATTTCCCACGGAAAAATTATTACCAATCACCACGGTTATGTTTTACAGCCAGCTCAGCTGAAAATAAAAGTTTACGAGAGTAAAGTAGTCATTTACCTACTCTTATACAGGTATTGAATTTTATTATAGCCAACGGAAATGAACAAATACAGTAATAAAGTATATTTTCCAGGATATCCCCACCAGTGAAGTGGCTAACAGACACAGAGTTTATGCATTAATAGAAGCATCGCGAATGATGGGAAAAATCCGATGACAATCACCTACGAAATACGAATTATTATGGAGGCATTTTTCACTCAATGTAGTTCATTTTCAAAACAAAACTTAGCCACCTCAAAATATCAGTAAGCATTGACCCTTATTGGATTGTCAATGTTTTGGTCAAAGTAGGCGTGGCTTGTCCTACCCAAGCACCCCCATTCCCGCCACACTTCGCTCCACGCTCGGAACCAGTGGTGCCCCCTCAAGTATATAGCAACCTCCTTGGGGTAGATAGATAGACCGATGTACTCAAAGCGCGGCATTTCTGGCAACGAGACAGAAACGAATGGTAACAAAGAAGAAAATGGTCCACGCTATATGCCAGTATAATAAATTATTTGAGTAAAGTAGTAGGGTGAATTTATGGAGAAAATTTAAGAACGATACTTTTCTGGGGTACTCTAAATTGAGCTGAACGTGAGACACGAAAGGTAGGAAAGAGATGAAACATAGAATGTTGTCCGGTGCAAAAAGAGAAATCGTGCTTGGAGAATGTGCTAAAGGATATAGTTCATACTGTATGTTTCAGAATATGTATTCTATTTCCATTTAAAATATATTAACCGATAGCTTTTCATTAACAACTTTGTCGCAGTGCTCTCTATTTAATTTTAATAAAGTTTCCGATCACTGTTTCGTCATCAAAGTTATCATCATGGTTAACATTACCATAGAATTAGTTCTGGTCATAACATTGAGGAGTTCGTGGTGATTATCATTGTAATTATTGCGAGAGGTTAAGGTAAAATTATGGCAAGAAAAAGAAGAGAAATGTTTTAGTGAAAATTGTAAAAGTGCAGTCGTCCAAAGTTTCTTTTTCAAGTAGAGGTCAGGCTTTGCGCACATACATTATTGATGACCCTTATCATTGATAATTACTTTGCATTGATATCGTATTAATGTTTTTCTCTAATTGCTATGACGATTGTAATAGTAATTAAATAAAATTTAATTGCTATGAAAATTGATTTAATGATTTAATTGATTGACGATTTCCTCAGTACCATATCAGGCCTTGTTTAGTAAATGAATAGAAAACTTGACTGGATCGCACGCTACAAGAAGTATTGTACTCGCTGGTATTCTTGCCAGCATCCTTGGATTTGAGCACGGCCAAATGTCATGTAAATCAGGCTTTGCTGTTATTAATATGCTGTAATTATCTAAAAGCAATTCCACGAGAGATATTAATGTCTTGCGGGCAATAATTATCGTACCCAGCAGTATACTTATACTACGACGGTCACTGATTGGATTTCGGCTCTTAAAATTCTTTGATGGATAATTTTTTCGTTGATCAAAATACGAAATTCATAAATGTCGAGGAATCGTCTCAAATCCCATCGCAATGCAGGCTAGTACTCTCCCAAATGAATAATTCAAAATGGTGAAGCATGGAAACGACGATTTGAAATTCTCTTTCAATTAAAATTCTTTATATTTTAACGGAAATTTGTGAATATTCATGTTTAAGTATATCAATAATATGAATATTCATTTTTAATTCCCCCGTTTTGATTAATATGCATGCAAGCTGAGTTTTTTCAAGTCTGAAATCTCCTATAGTTTCTCAGAATCAAGTTGCGAAGCACTCAATCCTGTCTTCGTCGCTCTAGCTAACTCGTATGCGTTTAAAATTTTCCCTTTGTATATTTATAGACTGGTTTCTCTAATACACCGAAGAGGTAGTAATTTTACTGAGGATAGATTGAATTTTATTTTAATTGTTGCGTGTTCATTTTGGAGTGAATAAGAAGGAAAACGGTTTCTTTTTATGCAAGACAGTGGTGGTAGCAAAACGCAAGGACGAATAAACATCAAAGTGACAATATTTTTCCAGCAGGAGAGCCCATTACTGTGCCTAAAAATGGTGTAGATAGCGTAGATGTGTAGCGTAGCGTAGATGTGTAGATAGAGATAGATGCAGTTGTAGATAAATTCCTCCAGATAGCGTTTACGAAGCAATTCCTTTCATTAGAATGTTTTCTTAGCACATAAATAAAAAGTTATGCCGAAAATTTAATCCTAGGGATCCTGAAACCTGTTTCTTTATTTATGCTCTTGCAATATCGCTGGGATTCGCCATTTTTTATTTTACGGTATTTTATACGCGAACGGATGGTCTATATTTTGTACACATAAAAAATCACGATAAAATATTAGAATTTGTGGTCATGCCACGCAAAACCTGACCAGAGGGGTGTTTGTATTTGATATTTCAGGTATTTCTTCAATTTTATAGGTGTGAGCGGTGGAATTTCATTAATGTTTCACTCCACTTGCAGAGCTAAGCAACCAAAAGTTTAATCAGCACACCACTGGAGTAGTTTCCCAAGATTCTGACTGCAACCATGTTAATTTTCAGGCAAAGGAACGTGACCTTTTGCAATATTTTTATTTATGATACAAAGGCATGAAAAATACATTATATGGATGCTAGTTACTTTTTATACAAAAATTCCGGATAATCCAGGATATCATTTGGGTCTTATATAAATTGTATTTTTATCGCGTAACGCTATCTTTGTAACGTCAGACAGACAGAGGGTTCGTCTCCCTCGTCTTCATTATCAGAACCCCTTAGAACCATCGCAAATCTAAGAATACAGCAATCTACCCTTTTCTTAATCAATAGTTTCTTCACCACCAAAAAATGAATGTATTAGGCAAATTTATAACTTCTTCACAAAATGCCACTGATTTAAAAAAAAAATCATTATCCTAACAGTAATTTAAAAATAATTAGACGTTTCACTCTCGGCTGAAGTTTCGCTTAGGGCCCCCGCTTACTGGGAAATTTTTCAAAGCAACTATTTAGTTGCTAAAAACCCACGTGGTCTATTCCTACCGGTAACAGACAGGAATAGGTCCGGACGCAATTATTTCGTTGCGGCAACTAAAAATCGCCCGTGCGCGAGGCCACATTCAATGCCGTGTGTTTCATTGGACCTTCCTCTAAGCAACTAAATAGTTGCTTTATAAAAGTTGCCAGTGCGCGGGGGCCCTTAGACTATTGCAAAATCAATTCAGTAAAACGTCTTGAAATGTTTATAATTGCTCTACGTAAGTTTTATCGACGATAATTACCAAATTCTGCGAGAGAGTTGCGTACACTATAGGTACTTACCCCAAAATCTTTATTCGCACACTTGCGTTTCCTCCACCGAAATATTGTCCTCCCGAGAACAGTTTCTTTCCTTGAATATAGGACAAGTTCGGAAATCCAATTACCAGACTACCCGCTTCATATGTTCGACAATTGCTAGGTGTAAGAATTACGACCGCTACTGGTCCGTCAGAGGAAGTACAGGGAACAGAATTGAAAGATTTGGTGAGGTTAAGACCATTCTTTATTGATCCCAAGTAAATGTTGTTCTCTCTACATCCCGCGATCGACTGCCCGCTGCCAAGCTGCTTACTCTCCCAAGTCAACCTTAGGCGTCCCCACGTGATCGGCATTCACCTCTCCAATTCGTTGCCATCGCCGTGGCGTGTGAGGCTCGTAGGTCGCTGATGTTGCAGTACCTATTGGTGGGAAAGGAGCGACCGGAATCCAGAGGGATGTGCAGGTAAGGTGCAAGCAGAGGAAAAGAACGGAGAGAGCGTGGGATGCTTAGGGAGGTGCTTTCGAACATGACGAGCCAGCATCCGGCCTCTTACGTAGGACATAATTATGGAGGGAGCTGGTATGTCAATCTTTGTAATTTGGTCCTGTAAGAATGTTGGAGAGATAAAAATTCCTCAGGCACTTCATTTTTAGAATGATATATGTTACTGATAAAATATTAGTGGCAAAGGATACAGGAGTTAAAATTCGTCCACTTTTGGAAAATAATCACATTAATGATCTTAATAGCTATAATGAAATAGCTAAGGTAACATTTACAGCATTATACGTTGAGCATGTTCTAAGTTCTTTTACAAGCTTCGTACTCGAGGATTATAGCTTCTCAGAATGTTTTTTTTCCCACGCATATTCTGGTATGAGCAGCGGTATATAATTTTTCTCTTTGACGAGATATTAAATTCGCTAATGAATGGTATCGAATCATCACAGTTTATCGAAACAAGTTAGCGCTTTGAGAAATGAATAATTCAGAGAGGTGAATTGGGCGCGATAACTTATTTGAATAATTTCACCATTTAATTTCGATCCGAATATGAGGATAATAAAAATATATAGAAATTTCGTTGCACGTATCTCCAGTTTACTGAAATGCGTTCGCTTGGCAAAAGCGAGATCAGGTGAAACATAGCGAAAATAATATACATTTCCATACGTAATGAAATATAATTTCATCCCAAAATAGCATTTACGAAGCGATTCTTTCAGTTAGATTAGAGCTTTAAAAAAATGATAAACGCTGAGCGTAGTTTAACTTGACATAATAATGAGGTTTTTACTGCGTTTTCTTATCCAATGTGGTTTTTACTGTCTCTTTTAAGTACGGCGGTATAAGAGGTAACTCGAATGCATGCATGTATGGCAAGTGAAACGAAACTAAAATGATTCGTTTCGATCCGGAGGGAAGGAAACGGAAATATTTTATAAACGGAAAATTTCGTTCCTACATGCAATTGAAATCACCAAGGAGTTTAGTTTCGACCCGGGAAGAAACTATACTACCGGGAATGAAACTAAATTAATAAAAATTCCGCTGCTCATAATTAAGTTTCGATCCCAAAAGTTGAGTGGAAGGGGATAAGAGGGAATGGTTTCAACCCAGTACGCTTGACATATGTACGTATAGAGAGGTTAAACATTGAGCTTAAAAAATGAATGGCCAGATTGCGCTCACCGTCCTGCGTCCTGTTAGTGGTCAAAATACAAGTGCCCTATGCATCTAATTGGCGGTTGGCCGAATCTCCACTTCATTCAAGCATACTTCATACTCGCTGTGTGGGTCGAAACTAAACTGTTAGAAGGTGAAGTACGTGGTCCCTCCGGTGCGAAACATTATCAGCGTTTCGTTTCGTCCCAGAGTTTTAGTTTAATGTCGACTCGAAGTAGTTTTGACTCCGATTTCGTTTCGACCTTGAGTTCAGATCCCCGGGTTTAAATCAATTTCGTTTTGTTTCTACATTTAGCTCCCAGGAATGAAACTAATGAAATTTTACTGGTTTTGACTTTCGTTTAGTTTCCATTGCCATCCCTGAATGTATGTGACTAATGTTAAATATATATTGGTAACTGAAAATACCTGAATTATTTAACCACAGAATGCCCGGCTGGGTCAATTTAACCCTAAAGAGAATATTTATGTTGATTATTTTGAAAGGAGTGAAAATTTTCACTCATATTTCATGACTTTTAATTATTTAGTTTGGTTTACTACTGTGCAAAAGTTAGGCCTGATATTATTATTTTTTCTATTTTTTCTCATCACTTATACCTGCCATGCCCGGATGGCCCATTTTGACCCAAACTATCAAATCCATTTTAAGCCTTTCTACTTTTCCTTTGTATTCAATGTAACGGTGTGATTTATACTGATTTTTTGCCAAAATGTTACTGTAATTTTTTAACCTGATACCATGGAAATCCATTGTACCTCCTAAACCCATCGGATGAAAAGCGATAGGTATTCACAAATTTGTGTAAGCTAGTTTCCCATAACACCATGGAAATTGCTGAACAACTACTATTTTAATATTTTTCGTCTAAATAATTTTTCTACCATGCTCCCAAATGCCTTATAAACAAAATTAATAAATAAACTGGGAAGGAATGAAGTATTTTGAGTAAAATATGCAAAACTTATTTTATTGGGTCAAATTGACCCACTCGGGGATTATAGGGCGAAAGAATTAGTCGGGCATGCTGGTGTTAAAGTTGTATTGACGAGTTTATCGAGAAGGAAAATTTTGTTGGATCATGAGTAAAACCATAGAGTAAGAATATTATTATATATTATATAAGTCCTCGTCAAAACAAAACCCTCACCTCGCCAACCTATCTGATGGCAAAACGATCTCCTTAGGAGGCGGGAGCTTTCTGCGTAGACCCAGGCCAGTAAGGAAAGCCTGACGAGGTGCGGCCATTAAAAATTCATAACTCCCCTTGTAATCGAGATAAAGTTACAATTCTTTCACCAAAAATAAATTTATAGTTTTGTCCAAATTTTATACGCAGCATATATGGACCTATATCGTAAGATACGAAAGTTAGCAGGCAATTTATTTTTACCCTGCAAAATTCCAGATTTTTCGTCCGAAAGATATATAAACACACATAACAACGTTGAAACTGAGTTATGAACAAATTAAAGTTTACCAGTATGGAAAAAAATGTGCTATGAACATTTCCTGCAAGTTTCAACTTTATACTAAGAACAGTCTGCCGGAAAATGGATTAGGAATATAAACTCGGAAAAGTCAAGTAGCTAGCCGAAATTCGAGAAAATATTTTTATAACAATTGTTATAAACAAAATCGAATAATTAATGCCTCCACTAAACGTAGCAACTCTTTCTGCTTCAGAATATATATTTAGACTTGTGGAACGATCAAATTAAAAAAACTGCCAAAATTGTTCATAGCCATCTGGTTAATTGTTCTAGAACTACACCAAAAACGTATACGATTTTTGTACGTGTGGTGAGCTCTCTATATATACTTACTCTATGGTAAAACTTATTGCTAGTCCCATATTTTGGCAATTTTTTTTCCTTCGATCGAGTTTTTTATCAAAAATAGGTTAAATGCATGTACAATGGAATTTTTTCTATTATTATGTTATAAAATATGACGGTTAAGCTAAGCAATCTATAACTTTTCCAATAGTTCTCGTGGGCCTTCGATAATGAGAATTTTTTGTGGGTGTGCTTCTTGGGTCCAATCATCTCGTATAAGATTCTTACTATAAGGAGACGGTTTTAGTGGTAGTTGATAATGAATTTATATGTCATAATTTTTCGACGAGGAGCCATAAATCTTGAAAATAATGGTGTTCAGGAAGAAGAAAAGAAAACAAAAAATTGGGAAGATGAAATTGGTTTGTGGATCAGTACGGACAGGGCTAATTTCGAAATTGAATTGCTCTCGGGAGCGTTTGAATATTCAAACTCTGGGTCAATCATTAAGGTCCTGGCAAAAACCGGCACGGTTATCCAGGGTTTCTTCACCCCTTCAAATTTGATTTTTAATTATAGCTTCAAAATCAACGTGACCGAAAGACTTAATTATCGATTTAATTACGGTGCTTCTGTGAGATATCCAGAGCGGCAGTCCATGATCAGAAAGGCTTTTTTTAACGGAAAGGAGTTTATTTATTCCCAGTTCCCAGTCAAAATGGCGTCGTGTAAAGCGGTGAATTGCTAGAACACGTGCGAGAATGCGTGGATGCGAGAAGGCAAAATAGCCCCTGTTCTAATTTCGTTCATGCATTCGCGCATTCCACGCCATGTTAAAAATTAATGCAGCTCTAACCTGCGCAATTCCGTGCCCCGTGTAAAACGGCGTTATGTCTGTTTTCCTCCTCGAATTTCTTAGAGCTCAATAATTATATGGCATGGCTTGGCCTACCTACTGTTTTGTGAATGTGTTATGGTCATCGTTTTTTTTTTTTTTTTAATTTCTGTGACTCATATGTGTGATTTTCAATTAGATCAATTCCAGTTCCTAAAGATATTTGGAAATGATGAAACAGGTTTTCCATAGTTTTTTTATCCCTTCTTAGAAATCATTGATATCGATCAAAGAAAACTTTTGCCTATTTACTTATCTGACTTAAGATTTATTTCTCATGGATCGCTTCTCAAATGTGGGATACATTTTTCAGTCATTATTATTTTCAGTGTGTATTGACATTTTTTTCAAAACTACTCCCTTTAGTTCCTACGTTCCATGGTTTTAAATATTTATTAAATTCTCGTGAAAATGATGTACCACGATGCACAATGTAACCAGCGAAAGTGCCTGCAATTACAATTGCCAATGACACTAATTTGATGATAACGAGGATGGCGGTCGTTGTTTATTATACATTATTTTTTTCATTTACGATGTTTTACGTTGCATCACTGTCAGGCAAATCCTTTCGACAATTTATTTTTTACATCCAGAGCATTTTGTGATAATATTCAACTCACGTAGCTCTGGCTCACTAGTACAATAAATATACACCGGCTGTTAAAGTAACTTACATTAGCAACAGAATATCTCTGTGGAGTAATCTTTAAACACTACTTTTATAGAAAAAAAACATTTTTCTTTGCAAATTTCCTCTAGTTATTTTCTATGTGAATTTAATAGAGTTGTTAGAATATTCTTCCTTTTCCTCTCTCCACATTTGTCGATAACTTTTGGAATTTATTTTTTCTCTAGTATTGTAACAATGATTTTTAGTAATATTCATCATCACGGTGTTTAAATAATGGGGATAATAAAAAGTTTTCGGTATCAGGATGTATAATTAATTCTATACAATGAATGTGAATCTAATGAACAATGTGGAGAAAAATTGTGTGAAAAATCTTGTCCTGTGACTTCGAATTCTTTGCCTGCCGCCGATCACGATGCACCCAATGCATCCGGTAACATGATAAACTCACGGCTAATCGGAGCGCTTGGCTCAAAGCTTCTGTAGTTGGAAAATGGTGCGTTTTCGACACAAAGATCATCGGTAATATTGATTCCTACTGGCAACACCTATATCTAACGATTTGATCGTTGGATCATTCTTCCTCATAGAATGATTCTCCAAAGTTGTTAGAATAGAAATGGCTGATGCCTGGTTTCGCTGATGGTAGGAACCGCCCGCCTCTGTGACGGTGCGGGATTCCTCGTCCCCTCCCTTCCTTCCCTTTCCCGCACTAGGAGGCGTCGCGTCGTCGGGCTCCTATCGCGGCGGCGTCTCCTCTCCTTCTCCTTTCTGTCCTTCCCCTTCTGGGTGCAGAGGTAAAAAGCTCGCGCTTATAGACCCTGCCCCGGGAGTGTATCCTCGCGAGCCCGCCCTAGGGTTTCGTTCCATTTGGCATCACCTATAATCTAACGATTTGATCGTTGGATTATTCTTCCTCATAGATAGATCCTCCATAATTGTTAAAACATAAATAGCTTTGCTTGGTTTCGCTATTTAGCGGGCCTTCTTCGCCTCTATAGCGTTGAAGAGTTTTTTCCGCCCCATCCCTTCTGCACCTATCCTACCCCAGAGGCGTCGACGGGCTCCTATCGCGACGGCGCCTCTTTCCTTTTCCCTTCCTCTCCTCCCCCTCCCCGGGTGATCGGGCGTATAAGCCACGGGCTTCGTTCCCGGCCCCGGTGTGTTGTATCCCTGAAGGGTTCACCTTGAACCCTCATACTCTCTGGCATCACCTATAGGATTTAAATTTCTTTTCTGTAGAAACATTAAATCATGGTTTCGCTAGTAGTAGGGCCCGCCCGCCTCTGTGACGGTGCCGAATTCCTCATAAAATACGCAGAGCGGAAATAAACTCCTGCATAAAATACAGCCTACATATTACGTGTGTTGCTGAATTTCCTTGTTTTACTTGTCATTTCTTTATTATTTGTGTATCAAACTGCTTTACTGTTATTACTTGTTATCACTTGATATTTTCATGTACTTTGTGCTTTTTGATGAGCCAATTATAGTAAATTGTGTTTTGCCCAAGGGTATACCAAGAGCATGAATAAATATATATTCTATTCTCTCCCTTCCCTTCCACTCCTATCCGCTCCTCGGAGGCGTCGTCGGGCTCCTATCGCGACGGTGACACCTTTCATGTCCTCCCCCTTCCGTAGTGCAGAGGTGAAAAGCGAGAGCTTACAGACCCTGCCTCGGGAGTGTAACCCCGCGAGTCCGCCCTGGAGTCTTGTTTCCACTGGCATCACCTATCTAAGGCTAAAATTTTGTGACACAATTTTCCACCACCCTGTACAATTCCCATGATTTTCAATTTTCAATACTTTTCTCTGTAAGGCACTAATTTTCATGATATAACATTGAGTTGACAACCCTCAAGTTTAAATTCCATTTCTCACGTATGATTCAAGCTAGGAAAAATAAGTAATACTGCTGTAACACATTAGGATTTCATAGATGCTATATTTTAGTCTCATTGTTTATATCTTTTTTACAAAGATTATAATTTATGAGCAAATCCAAACGTGATCAACAGTCATCCATTTAATATAATCACGATGCGTATTTCGTTTAAAACATTTTTTATTCGAATATAATGCTCACAAAGAAGGAAAAGTATCAGGATTGAAACTTCATCAATATACAGGATTATAATGAAAGAAATGTGCATTTTTGAACATTTTTTAAATGTAAACAGAATTAATCACAGTTTATTTTTTTACTTATCGAATTTTTCGTCTCAAACAGGATTTTTATATAATTAATAAATTATAATAGGTTCACCCTTAGCCACTTGACTAATGTTCAAACGGTACTCCACAGTCCAAACATTGGCATTATTTAACGTTTCTTCGTAAATGGTTGCTATTGCTTTATTAATCCTGTTCAATAAGCGGTTTGGGTCACGAATGTTTTGTTTATAAAACACGATTTCGATGTACCTAGGCTCATAATAAAAAATCGCCAATACAACATCTTGAAATTTCCCTCACTGACAAAATTTCAAAACTTCCATTACAAAATCTCTGGGTGAATTTCTGTAACCTCACTGTTCCATTAAGATAACTCTGTATAATTATTTTATTTCTTTTATATATTTATTTAATGGAGCCCTAAAAAATCAAAAGCCCATTGACATATAAATCATAATATCAAGGAAAACAAGTAACAAATAGTAAACAAAGCGCAGACAGCAATGAAAAAAACAATTTAACCGTATTATAAAGTATCAAATAAGAATTCATGGGGTGATGAGAAGGATGAAAAATGGATCAAAGTTTAAGGAAAAATAAAACTAATTTTTAAAAATGATCAATTTTCATCTGCGAAATTTGGCATTTCCCACTTAATTTGGAGTTTCAAAGTTGGCTCACCTTTTCGTTAATAGGCAAACACCATGACCGCAACAATATTGCTTGTACACTAAATCGAGAGTGCTGAAGATAAAAGAAGAGAGCAGCGATATATTTTTTGTGGGCGACCCGACCATTTGGCGAACCCAACGAACCCGGTTTCGCGGCGAGACTTCGTCAAAGGCCTACCCCGATCGCCTTGGGTTCTTGAGTCGTGTGTGGTGCACGTGGATTCACGTGCGAGCTTACTCGAGGCAAGGTCGAGGGCTTGACGAAATTCAGGCCTGCCGACCATCTGAATCACTGCTGGGGACTGGAGCGGCGAGCGCGGAAAAATCGTGTCCTTGCGCGAAATATTACGATTGCCGAGAAGGTCGCTTTCAAGGCGACAGCCGATATTTGATGAGTCGTCCAGGGCAAAAAGATACGAAGCTTTTTCTTCTATCAAGAGAATATTTGGACTATCAGTCACCAATATAGAGATAAAAGATATCTAGAATGATATCTCTCATATTCATTTACCCTACTGCACCATATATTATCCCTAGTTTATTTACGGTGTAAGTGGGTCAGGAATTGCACGACAAGGATAAAATATCGATCTCAATCCTTGTGAAAACACCTCAAATTATGAATGATTTCATACGGTAAAAAGTATCAATTGGCTCCCCAATGAGGTGAGCAGGTGTTTGAATAATTCCTTTTGTCGCTGAACCGGTAACCTGCTTGTTCAAATACTCTCTTGATCAATGCGAAAGCCTCTCGCTTTCCATTACTAGAAGATGATATGGGGAAATAAAAAATGTTGATCAAAGTATAAAAGATTAAGGGTCTATCGTGTGGAAACGTAACATCACCATAGGTAGGAAATTTAAATTTTCATGTTGCAAAAAGAGCTATCTACTATACAATAAAAATAAATTTCTGTGAGTTAGTCTCAGATGAATTTAGAATCAGTAGAAGTTGGGGAAATGAAAAATCATTTGTCAATATTTTAAGGCGCTAAAATAAAGCATTGAATCCACTGGATTATGTTGTGCTGGTGGAAAAGTAAAATTGCCGAAATAGGTTCCACCACGAGATATATTACGTTCATTCGTTTCTGGAATGATTCTAAACCCTTATTGGTCAACATTCATAAATATAACAATTTTGTTTCTAATAACTTCGTCATTTTCGTCTGTATAAACACTGAAAAAATGAAAAAATATAGTTTATCAAAAATTATTAAATTTATTAACTGTTTTGTAACTGTGTTTTATTTAATACAAATGAAGATATTATTCCTATTTGAATAGTAAGGAAGTCTTATCTCATAACCGCATTTATTAGTGACAGAACAAAAAACGGTACTGACCGAAAAAATTGTAGGTAAATACTTATTTGTTGACATAATTTAACACAACGATTCGATAATCCGTGAGGTGGTTTAAAGACATCCACAAACATTTTATAATCAAAATTAGCCAAACCCGTTATGCTGTTTTAGTTTTGGCGAGAACTAACTGTTAATGATTTTGCTATTTATAGATAGATATAAACGTGATCCGAAGTTTACCGGGTCATCTAGTAATTAATAAATATCACCACTGGCTTTCGACTTTTTCAGCATCTTCAGGTCCTGTAAAAAGCGAAGATGCTTCAACAAGCGTATATCGGATCTTGATTACATATAATGCGTAGTCCGCGATTTTTGATGCCTTAGTGATGAAAAGAGTATCTCTCGCTAGAATAAGTGACCTTAGAGAGCTTTAACAGATAAGAGAAACAGACTGAAGAGTCAGCAAAACCTTCAACTGCTAAGAGTCTTTGGAAAGACGTGCGTACTTTGCAAACACAATCTTGCATATTAATTTTTTAATACCGAGAAAAATTTTACCTAGTAATTCGTTTTTAATGGGATGTATAAAAAATATTTTACTTCTAATTTTTTATATATTTCCGTATTATTGGAAACTGGATGTCCTTATTCGAGAATACGCGTTTTATTCTACCTACCTTTGGTTAAAAAATTGTGTATCCACATTCCGTACTTATTAAAAATTACGTTAGCATGGTAAAACCAAAGATTTTTTTGTTTTCAATATGGAAAATATGAAGGAGCAGTAACGGAACTGCAGAAAGTTGGTCTGAGATTATCTATCATCTATCGCAAAAAATATTACCACCATAAAAATGTTATTGGAAAGGAAAACCTTCGGCACAATTCTTTTATATCGAACTGACAAAAATAGTAATTACCAGTACTAGCCCAGTATAATGCCTGTAGAGCTACTTCATCCATTTAACGCGCTTCGATGAAGAATTTTTATTTTTGTTTGTTGCCAGCAACGATTGTTCTTTTCTCTGAGGGTATAATTCTCTCGTATTGCATCACAGTTACTGCTGTACTTCAGTGGTTCCAATTGATGCGTCTATTTAGCCCTGTACTCGGAAATTCCCTATTTAGTCCTGTACTAGGGTAATCGGAAAATCCCGGTTTACGTTTTTTACTTTCGAGGTAGAACTCGAAGCTTCGTCCCTTCATAGACAAACTGTTGTCCATTAGCAATATGCCTTTTCACAATCACATGGTATTCAACGTGAAAAATTATAATAGTGACCAAAAACAATTAATTTCTGTTGTCTTTGAGAAATGGCCACAATGATAATCAATAAATCCCAAAAAGATCGGAATTTTGTAATTAAATTCGAGTTTTCTGTCGTAACGTTGAACTGTGGAGACCCTATTAACAGCTTATACCTAATTTTTTTTAAATCGGAACGAATTTGAAACGCCTTTGAAATTCGTTATTTTACATCGAGTGCTAAATATTTAGATTTTGTTGAGAACTGATGGCATGCAAGTACTTGAAAAAGTACTTGACGGCTTCGGTGGCAGTGGGGTTAAGTCCTCCCCTGCCAAATAAGAGGTCGCGGGTTTGAGTTTCGCCTCGGTGGGTTACCTCTATCCAGGGCATGGTTGTTCGCGCACAAGTAATTGTTAAGATTACTGAAAATCCTGATGTGGAAGACCAATTTGCACTGTTTTCGGTGGTACGGCATAATTCGGGATTCGATAATAAATAAATAAAAGGAAATAGGTCTGAAGAACACTTTTGAAACCCGTTTGGGTCGAAGAAAATTACGTAAGAGATTTGAAGCCACCGTCCGAGGTCATGCTACACGCTGCTTGCGATTCACTTTTTTTCGGCGGCACGGGCCGATTCGTAAATTTTCCGTTTCCGACGTACTCGCGTGAACGATGCCTATATGAATTCTACACCAAAACATTTAAAGGGAATAATGAATCGCTTGCACAAATAAGAGAACGATTGATTGCGTCCTGGCCATTGTTCTTAACTTACCTTACTTAAATCGGTCCATAATCACATTTCTCTTCGCAACGTTAAATAAAATGAGTAATGTAGTGAGTTAATTTCCTTTACCCTTGTATTCGTTCCTCAACTTTGTTTAAAATACATCATCATCATTTTCACCAGTCAACAATCCTAGGATTGCATTGACGCAGCTCTCTACTCAATTCATCTATCATATAATCTTTTCACACCTACGTATTTTTTCTCTTTTGAATCGTTCTTTACCTGTTCCATTTATTTCATTAGAGGTCTTCATTTTCCGTTCTTGCCATTTAATTTTCCTCGATAATTGTTTTCATCAGGCCATCATGTCTCAAGATATGGCCTAAAAGGTTGCTCCGTCTGTTTAAATCACAGCCTGTTAAATTTTTACCTCGAAAAACTGAATCTACATTTAGAAGAGTGATTTTATGAGTATAGTTTATGAGATATAGATCTAATTATACTCCCCGATATTCCAAATGTATATGAATTTCAACGTGGTTAAGTAATAAATGTATCAGTCCACTGCTAAGTACACAAATTAATGTAGCATACAGATTTAGTTTCAGGTTGGTACTTCTGTACGTGTATTATACTGCCAACCGTTTATTTCAATGCTTCACTTGCTTTAAAAATCCTGAAAACATACCGAAATGTTGGCGATGGAACCCTCTTTTTTGTTGAGCATCGGCAAGAAAGAAAAATTAAGAGGAAAAGGCACTGGCATCTCCATTGTTCTTTCCTAATTCCTGATGCGTCTCAACCAGGATGACAGATTGATGGGCGAATTTCGTACAATTTTATTCAATGGACAAATTTTTTCGCCATCCCAAAGGCGTTATTTATGGCAGATAAAAGGTTGGCAATTTTATTGGTATTCAAGTCGCAGTGCGGCAGAGACAAATAATGGTTCGGATGAGTGGATTCCATCTCCTACCCTCCCATAATCAAACGCATATTTATTTTTACGCCACTGCCCCAGGAAAGTAGAGCGTATTGTTTTCAGCTACTGGGAATGCTTGTTTATACGCACGTAAGATTTTTTTCACAGGAGTAGCCAAACGGTTCCACCGATTTCGTAAAACAACTATTGAATATGAATTGAAAATATGAATTGCTACATTAGCGGAAAAAAGCTCGAGTTTTATTAAAATTCGGCTTCCGGTTCAAATCCCAGTTCATTGTGTACGCCTTACTACCGTAAAGGAACATTTTAGTCCTAAAAAATTATTTCCTTACTTCTATGCTTAAATTTCTTTCCGTAAGTACATCACTCTCTTGGTGGAATGCTCTCATCACCAGGGCTTTTCTGCTGATGATTTATTTATTGCTTCCCCCGTCGCTAGTTATCTAGCTTCCCAAATAAGAGCATTCATCCACCTTATCCAGTTTTTGTTACTGTATTTATATGTTAGTCTTGATTTCTAGTATCTTAGTTTTTTGAAACTTCTTTCAGCTAATATCCTACTCATTATTCTACCCATATTTAACAGAATCTTGTCCAAATCTTTCCCTGAATATGCCATCTACAAATCGTAATATGCCAATTTTTCTATCCATGGAAATTCTCATGCACCACTATTTGCGATCATGAAGTTTTTTCTGCATCAAAGTATATTTGTCTGCTATCCCACGGAGAAATTTTTTTTCACCATGACGGGTTGAATATATTTGTGCTATATGCTTAAGATTACTATGTTTTAAATTTTAATTTCACGGTGCATAGCAATATTATCTCCTTTGTAAAAAGGAGTTATCTTGTAGATGAAGGATACTGATGAGAATTGAGTTTGCGTTGTCATAGTCCTGATGTCTTCTTATCGAAACTGGCAACTGTAAGTTCCGTAAAAACTGCTTTAATTGCTAGTCATAATTTCAAGTCTTGTAATCGTAAAGCAAAGTGTTGTGGGCTCATGATTCGCAGTTGACAGATTCTCCGCTCGGGAGTAAGGCCGTGTTTGCTTTTTGTCAACTTGTAAGCTAAAATCGATTTGTAATAGGTAATTTCTGATTCATAACTTTCTCTTGAATAAAATGACACCCGGCAACATTAATTGTAGTTTAATAGGATGAAAATCGGGAGATTGTTGTCGCTGCTGCATCACGGGCTTAAGATATGGTCTTGTTTTCCTGTCGATGAATAAATGAAAATTCAGTTTATGAGACCCATAAACGATACAATGCGGATGCAGAAAAAGTTGACAATGACCCATTTATCTATCAAGCTATCAATTATAGTAGCCATTTCCGAGCGTAGTATTAAGATGAGAAATTACTTGATAAATTGCTTATAAGCCGTACTTTCGTTCATGTTTATTTTTTCGCTTTTGGTTTTTATTACTTTAGATTCGATTTGTATACATTATACACGATCAGAATGTAAATATCAATGAACGTTTGGCTGTCGTGGTTTTTAATGTTTTCGGATTATCCCACTTGCTTTATACTCAGCCGTATAGTAGTCGCGTCTGAATTTGGAACGATAATTTGTCCCGGAGAAGAATATTTACGGCGATGGAGTGGGTAAGCAACCCTTCTGGAATCGCTGATGAAACTCCGGACATTTTCGAACGCGATGAAATTTTTATGGCTCTCAAGAAATATTCTGAATATTTTTTTGGGTTCTCCTACATTTTTATGAAACCCTGAAAAAATTTTTTATGACAAGAATATTACAAATGAATTATGCTGGCATAGTCGACATAGCTGAGAAGATAAGAGTGCAATCATTGCCTTTTTATACGTAGACGACGGTTTTTGGTTCCGCCGGGTGGAATTTCGCTGCCGAATATGAAAGCACAATCTCTGCAATTCCGCATTTTGAAGGATTTATTCAGAGCGATGAAAAGTAATCCTTCAATTTGCGGGATTGTGCTGCTATTTATATTTCGTATCTCCTTTACTGATGGTTATTTCAACGTCTGCATTAGTTTTATACTTTCCCACATATTGACTTTACAAAAAAATATATAAAACTTCAGTAATTCATTTAGCAAGTTTAGAATAAAATCTATTTAAATTTCAATGCTTTTTTCTAACCAGAAAATCCGGAATTGAATCTTGCATTACTAGTGATGGCTGCTGGGGAGCTCCTCCGGGTAATCTCGTCCATGGCCACCGACGTTTCGGCGTTCTCCATCCCCAGGACTGAATGAATGTATGAAACGTCGGCCACCATGGACTAGATCACCCGATGGAGCACCCGAGCAGCCTTCACTACCAGCATACGCCGGTAAAGCATCAGGTCTTTAAAATCCTGCGTTAAACTTAAATAACCTGACTAATCCTCATACACCATCCTATCTTGCTCTCTCCATGACTAATTTCTATTAACTCATTAGCTGGATCATTCCCTTAGCTGAAGCGATCATTAAGCATTTCTAAACCAGTGCTGCTGTTGGGATAGATTAAATTCTAAGACTTCTCATTTTAAAATAGTGAACAATTTCTACCCTATCACAATTATTGTGGCAGCTACATATTTCGCCATTAAATTTTACGGCACAAAAGAACACGTAGTTTAAATCTTTCTTAAAAAGATCTGAAAATATATTATGCATTTTTTGATCTTACTTAAAAGCAACATTGGGTTGTAATGGTTCAATGGTCAAAACAATGGTGGTAACAGAATACTAGTTCGCGGTGTGTGCCGGAAGGGCATCTAGAAGTCTACTGAAATGACCCACGAAAGGTTTAACCAGTGTTTGTCACTGTTATATTCCGATGTTTCGCGGCTGTCTCCGCACTGCACACGCTTAAAATCCGTCCTTGGCGTGAGCACGGACATGGGGCAGAGCAGAAATCGTCCTCCAGGTGTCCGTGATCTTACGCGCGAAAAGATATAACCACGTGCCATTCTCTCATCCCAGTCTACATCTTTTCCACGGTTCTGCCCGCCTTATTCCGCGCTTATGAAGAAGATTCGGTGTTTGCTACGCGTTGGTGCACGTCTTTTATCTGCTTGTTGACGAAGCTTGTGTCATCATATCGGGTTAAACGGTGAATCCAGCATTTTCCAAACCTTGCCTCAACGATTTTAACTCCAATGATAGAATTCCCTTCAGAATTTATCTGAGAACTTTCAGCATTGCCTCTGTCTTTGTTATGGCAGAGTAAAATATTTTAAAGAAAATATAAGCAAATAATTATTCGTTGATGCAATAAAAATTTATGTATGAAATTAAGAAGTTTATAATAAGAATTTATCACAATCATTGTTATCATAATAAACTATTATCATATATCAACTATAAATATTGATAATAAATTTAAATGAAGAATTTATCATTATTTTTTAACATAATAATAATATTTATAATAATAAAATAATATAACCTTTTCCCGATATTGTGTTGGATAATGCGAATTTTTCATTTTTTCTGTGTGCCAGATTTCGCCAATTCAAATATATAAGCCTTCATTATATGGCAACCAGTACGCAACTGCTAGGAAACGTATGTTAAATCCGTTTCCACGCTATAATCCAAAAAGGAAAGCCCTCTCAGCAGAATTTCCAATACCTAAAATGTAGGAAGAGATTTTTTTGTCTGTTTTCTTCTTACTCATCCTTTTACTTTTATTAAAATAATATCTATATCTTCTCTTTCTATTAATGCTTATTATGCGTTTAATTCTAAGAAAAAGTATTTAAATCATTTGAATAGCCGCACTGGAGGTTATTATAAAACTGTTGTTATTTCCTCATGATTCCCATCTCAATGAATTCGTGTATTTTTCTCATGAAAATTTATAAAACTCACTTCTTCGTATGATATGCCCAATTTTTTGTGATGGGACTTTGATTTGAGCTCTGTCACTTTTTAAGCAAGAAAATCATTTTCAATAATTTCCGAAAAAAAAAATGTTGCTGCTGCCATCACATTACATTTACAGGTTGGGCCACGATTAACTTTCTAGCATTGCACACGCGCGCGTGATTGTGTGCAAAGTTACTTGTCCATGCAGTAATTTGGATAGACTTTCTGTTAGAAAGGGGATACTAAGAGGCTCTTCATATGGTGCAAATTGCATATTGCCTTCATCCTCAAAAGCCCATCGTTGACCCTAATGTTGCATACCGAGAAGTATTTCATTTTTAGAGTTTATTCTGTATTTGATTGCATATTTTACTATTCTTCCACAAGTACGTCCTTTATCTTGCATGTCTTCTTTTATATGGTTATAAAAAACTCATGATCCAACAGAAAGGTTAAACAGGTTGTACCTCTTTACATAGGTGTTAAGAAATTTTTCTGTTTATAATTTCTCTCAGTTATTCTGAAGACCCTGAATACATTTGCCTGAAAACTTGCAGATGTTCTGATGACCAATGTAGGTATTCCCTTCTTAATATGTATAGTCATTCCATGGCTCGGGAAGATAAATATTGTATGTAATGAATCATTAATACATTATTTTTTTCTTCTCCGACAAGTCTGCGTAAGGTGTAATCAGAGGGAAGTATGTGTGGAGGACTGAGGCAGTGTAAATCCTAAAGTGTTATTCTTAATTTATGTAACAGCTTCCAATTATATCACTTATTTTCTACATTAAAACATACATGAATTAAGTAGCTAATGGGTACAAAACAACCTAAAAAGGTTTTAATTTCATAAGCCTTTGAAATTTTCACGCCTATCATCTGATCTGTCAGATATTTCGTACAGATCAAAATTATATCCAATCATGAAAAGGTGGGAGGAACTTTGATTCCGAAGACTATTTCTAACCTTTAGAGAAGGGATTTATTTTTCATCACAATCCTGAGAGCTGCTCTTTGTCGGGTGACTCATTTGAACCGAAGTTTCTATAGAGGCTGGAGTGTGACGAGTATGTAATGTGAAACCCTTCTGCGGTCACATTCGCCGGCTTCAAACTGATATTAGATCTTAAGTATGATTACACGCTCTCGAGAAAGCAATTTGATGGGCTATCTCCGTTGCATACTGAGTCACACTTCCGCGTTGAATACCACAAGTGAAAGAAAGTACCTAGTGTTTTGGAAATATTCGTGAAAAGAAAAAAGATTTATACTGCCATTCCAGCCGTGGCCGTAAGCGTTAACGTCATTCGGATGCCACGTAATAATGGTTATGTTTTGCTAAGGAAACTCTATTAATTTCATCATCTTTCATGGTGTTGCTACCGTATGCATTCCTAGCAGGAACGTCAAGAATGCTTCAATACAATCAGTATATACTATTTGGTTATATTTTCCTTTGCACCTTTCATTTTGGACCGAAAGGAATAAGTTGAAGTTTATAATGTATCCAAGGATAATTTATTTTTCCAACAATATTGCTGGTAAATATCAAATTGATTGAATGAAATGAAAGAATTTACAGAATAAAAAAGGAATTCTTCCGAAATTTTCGAGAAATTGATGGTTCCGAAATATTTTTTCATGCCGAGCTATTTTTAGAACCCTTTGCTAATGACGGCGTGATTTCGGAATATGTAACGGAAATGCTAGAATTATTGTTCATAAAGATGTGGTTGAATCGAGAATTGGAGCTAAGTCACTGTTAATTATTATCAGTTGAAATATGAATAGATGAAAGTTGCTACGCGTGAAGTTATCAATATCTTTTGTGGGACTTACTTATAATGGACGCCGGTTAATGTTTTACTTCCACAGTTGGTTTTGCGCCTTATTTATGCATAAAAAGATGTAAGTGAATTTCTTAATTGTAGTTGACCAGGTTGTGAGCTGATTCAACGTTTAATATTTCATCAGTTCCTATAATAGTTATTGAGTTGAATAATTTGTAATGATTTTACATGTCCAATGTATACCATTTTTATATGGTTAAATTTGCAAACAGCTATAAACTTGTGCCTTTATGACATTATACATAAGATATGATAAAATTATTTTCAAAAATGTGTGTCGAATATAATTATTTGTAACCCATTTTTTTATTATACTTGTGCTATTATGTTTTGACTTTGTTTCTATGGGCTACCTGCTGTTAGTATTTTTTTATAAGTTCCGATGACATTGTACATATAGGGATGAAACGCGTTGGACAAATAATTTAAATAATAGTGTAGAAGATTAAAAGCTGTATCCTGAAAAATAATTTTGAACGATTTATACCATACATACACACCTCAACTGCTAATGCAATAAGACTTTTCTTTTGTTTGCGATTTTTTTCTGGAGAGTCATCCTCTATACCTATAACTAACCTATATTAAATGCACATTATAATAATATAATGTAATTTACTCCATAACTGTTAACATTCTTTAAGTACAAATAATTCGGTGCTTTGGGAAGCCTTATAGGTATCGAGACTGCCTTCCGTAAATAAAAACATGACATTACGGATGTTTTTATGAATAAACTGAATTTTTTCGGATATGTATAATGACGTACACAAATAATAATCATTTCATGTATGCAAGTTTGTGAATAAAGAAAGAATACATGCGGCTTTTTTACAATACATCAAGTTATTACACAAAGACTTAGCATAGTTGGATACAATATGTAATATAATATGAGTTACAAATATAATGCTAAAGTTTGATTTTATTTATGGATAGTATCCATTCCTTCAGTATCTTCAGATTTTTCATTTTGGTGCTCTTCTAAAATTTCGACTTTACGAAAAAGACTCAGGATATCATTTAATAGTTAAGGTCTTAAGTAAACAGAGAACCCCTTAAATAATATTAGGTTTGGTTTTGGAGTCATTGTTCATCGCTCCCTTCTGAAATAATATTAATCATCACCGTTAGTTGCGGGAATATTTCCGTTCATCAGATAAAATAGTTTTGGAACCTAATTTTAAAATACACAAGTGCTTTATGGGCAGAATCTACGACCGTACAAATTGCGTTTGTTCGTACATTTTACCTTTGGTAACAATTCTTATTATGCTTTTCGGCAATAATTCATCTGGCTTCAAGGAGTTATTATAAGATGCTCCCAAACAGATTAGCCTATAACCCAATCTTAACCGTACGAGGGCTTCATTTGGAAATATTCAGGACACTTAGAATGATCAACGAAGATATCGTATTGCCCACAAATTTTAATAATAGCGTACTACACGTGTTTCAATTGTTACACAATATTCATCAGGTACTGATTTCAGGTACTAATTTCAGGTACTTATAACTTGTCCATGTAATCAGTCTTAGTTTTATTTAAAAAAATATTAATTTACTATTTTTTAAATAAAACTGCTACTTAAATACTCGTCCAACTTTATTCAGGACAATTTTTCCTAATGTAGAAGATCTATTAAGGCCGTTTTACACGGTACACGGAATTGCGCAATCCGACGTACGTGCGAGGGCGCAATCAAAATTGCGTCGTGTAAAGCGGTGAATTGCTAGAACACATGCGAGACGGCAAAATAGCCCCTGTTCTAATTTCGTTCATGCATTCGGGCAATTCCACGCCATTTTAGAAATTAATGTAGCTCTAACCTGCGCAATTCCGTGTACCATGTAAAACGGCCTTTACGCATAGTACCGGAGAATTTTGGAAAGTCATCATGGCATACAAGCGAGAACTGTCTGCTTTTTCAAACGTCAGTTTGGAAAATTATCGTTCATCGCCCACTTAATAAGAGGGAGACTTCGGAGCATATTCGCCCGTCCTTCGCCAAACGGCACGTGGAGCATTGGCGTCCTTCATATTTCGATGCGGAAGCCTTCAGGTCCCTTGCACGTGGACCAACAAATACCTTCCCCCTCTCCCAGGGGTTTTTACTCTTTCGGCGATGCAGAGGTACACGTCCTTGGGTCCTTCCCGCTCCTTTGGACCAAGCCGAAAGATTTTTAAGAGGTGGTAGAGGGCCCCGGAGATGGACCCAGCCACCGGAGACGATCTAGCTTCAGTCTCCTCCGTCTACCGCCCGGCGTCGCACATTCTGTCCGGGGTTCTCGATCCTACCCTATCTACCTTTCAGTGACCGCTTCTTTGTTTCCCTCGTGATGTTTGACTGCCCAGACATGGAAGGGTCTCGGGCGTTTTCTAGTGCAACAATTGTGTCCTAGTGAAATCTCTAGTGTGGTGTAGACATCAGTGTCGGCTATTCGGGCAAAACGAACAGTACTTAAAGCTTGAAGGAATACTTATCGGGTTTTCCACCGGGTGTGGGTTTTTTTGGGAAATTTTATCCCAAAGTTAAGGCGGCTGAGTCTGGCATCTTTTTCAAGGGTGGAATGAGGGGCCAAATTCTTGTCGGTGTTTTATTTTATTTTTTAAATATTTTATTATTTTTTTGTTGTTAAGGTTGTTTCAAAATGGGAGCAATTTAGGTTAAACTCTCAATTGAAGGAAGATATAGAATTTTTTATTGGAACTGTTAGCAAGTTATCTAATAAAATTTTTACTCAGTAAATTAACTGAAATTTACCAATTTTAAAAACAACTAACCGACATCATACCGACCATTAACGCTGAGATTTGATGTCCCATCTGAAAGAATTTTCATTGGATTATTGCCCAAAAGTAGTATAGCCAAGTTCCACTGTTATGAAAACTCTTTATTTGGGTTTTACCCCATTTTTGGCCTTTCATCAGAGCAAGAGAGGAACTAGTTGATAGTTAACAGTATTAATCTTTAATTAACTAAATTTATCTTTTAGCTGCACTTAATTAACAAAAATTTACCAGTTTAAAAAAATAAAACTGCGACTTAAATACTCATCCGACGAACGAGGTAGCATACCCGATTGTTAAGTCTGTGGGTTAGACTTGAGGCAAAGAGGTTAGAACGTGTAATTTTTTAATCATAAAAGTCGTAGTGAAAGTTCTTGCGCCATGATAACGTTAGGCTTTGTTTTGGAGAGACGACCAATAGAGAAATTAGTGTTCACTATCGAGAGATGGAAAATGGGCGAAGACTGTAGGTAAATCAACGTTTCTACAAGGCATATCTTTCCGAAAGGCTTCACAAGGACCGGTGTTCACCTGCCATCCATCCGAGTGCTTGAAGTGCGCTCTTGGTTGTACCGTCTCGGAGTTTCTGTGGAGATTTAAACCTGGACCCCTGGAATGGAAACCTGACTCCTCACACTCATATGATCCCTCACGCTAACATCCCGATGATTTGGTGCTGGTGAGCGTGTTTGAAGCAGCCTAGATTCTCCGGAGCGGAGTTTTGGCAGGCGCTAACGGGAGATAAATGGTCCACTTAGCACGTCTCCTTCCGGACTCGGGATCCAGTCTCAGCCTACAGGTTACAATTTTCCCTGCGTGGAATTTCAAATTAAGCAAGTTGAGGAGATAAATATATTTTTTTCAATTTCACCACTTTCCACTTTCCATTATGCATCAGTTTTAAACTAATATAGCACATTATGAAGAGAATTGATATTAAATCGAAACTTGAAGCATTTACGTGGTGGATGGGCTCCATGTTAATAATATAAAACACTTTGTTACTTCCACAAAAATTTTTTCCATCATTCCAAAATTTCCATAATTATGTGGAAGTAACAAAGTGTATTTCATTATTAACGAGAATTGATATATTAATTACGTCGCTATACCCTTAAAACCTAAAATTGTTTTATAGAATTAAGGAATCTAAAGTGGTTGTGGTCGAGATATCTTATCTTAGATACTATCTTAGAGCTGCTCTCATTCCATAATTTGTTTTTTTATTATTTTCGCCTATTTTAAGAATCTTACATATTTTATGGCTTGAAAGTGAAGTGTCGTGTCTTTTGAATTACTGTGGGATCATCAAACCAAGTTTTCTAATACTACTTATTTAGAAACTAGGATAATAATGCTAGGATTGACACTAATTATTTTATTTTCATCGATTTTCAAAATTTAAAGACTCTTACAAAGGAAAGTTATGTCCCTTTTATTTCAGGAGTAATTTTGTCGTATGTTATTTGTTCATCATGAGAAATATTTTTTCTTTTTTCGTGTTTGTAAGCATATCCGATCATCGCCGAAGTATATCCATACTGTTAAAATGCTAATAAAAAGACAACATTGGTATTACCAGAATGTCATTATATCCATCGAATTACAAAAGTGCTTGGCGGCTAAAAAACTTAATCCCAAGAAATATTGAACGAGAATAACACTCGGCAATTAGAACGCTAAATTGGCTGAATTTAAAATTTAATTGCCTAAGTCAACGGCTCGCTTAGTAATACATATTTTTAGTGTTTTCGTTCAGGTAGATTAGGTAATCAAATCGAGTGCATGGATTAGTACACCCTGCATGTACCGTATTTGGGCGTGAATAAGTATTGGTGTTAGTTATCGTACGTATTATTTTTTTCGCAGGGGTGCATTGACAATGCATACAAATTGATAACTTACGAGATCCTTCACGAGCCATAAACTGGGTTTAGTGCGTCAGATCAAACGAGGGGTCCAAATTTCTTTCCTTGAATCTCCGTTCTCGTCTTAAGATCGCGATTTTTGGTCGGCCGATGTTGCTCACTTGTTTTGCAGCGTTTATCCTTGCCATTCTGGGTTGTGGCCTCGTCGGAGGAGGCTATGGTTCCTTTCACCAGTCCCGTGGCTTTCCCCTCCCCCATGCTGCTCCTTAACGGCCTTTGCGTCGTTATGTAATGTCTTTTCGCTTTCGGACATGTAGGCAACAGCCTTTGGCCACCCTTGAAATCACAGGTATGACTGGTTTAAGCAATAGCTGTAATTAAAGCTTAGGTTCGTTTGACTTCATACTCTTCCCTATTTCAAACGAAAGTTCAAGTGAAAATTCGGAGATACCCATTGTCTGTAAGTAGTTCTCTTCGGCAACTGTTTGGCATTGATTTTTTTAAACAAATAACAAGCGCGTTCCTTAGGCCAAAAATGAAAGATTAGCAGGTGATAGAGGGACCCCATGGTGGGCACAGATATATCATACATTCACTCCATAGTTTCAGGAAAATTTTTGTATGCAATCAATCATAAAAACATTTTTCTGTTCTCCAACAAGTTGGCGTGAGATCTAATCAGAGAGAAGTATGCACTGTTATGGTATTATTTTCAGAGAGGACTTACGGTATACGGCTAGTGGAGGACTAGGGCAATTAAATTTCTAAAATGCTCTTACTAATTTATTTTACTGTTTCCAGCATTAAAACCGTAATATAGCTATTTTTAATTGGCAATAACTTGATTAGTAGAATTGGAGATACATAAGTCGTGGAAAGGTGTTTTTCATGAGGGAATTTCAGTTTAACAATACCGATTTAGAATTACTTAATTGCTGTCATTTTCGTCGTTTATCGATCATTGAGAGGAATTCACTGTAATATCAATGATAATTAAAACTTTTACTTGCAATTGGTGCAGATTTTGAAGAGGTTCGAAAAGAGAAACTTATGCTTTCATTATGATCCGGACCACTGCAACTTTATGCTATTTTTTTCGATTGAAATTGTTTCCTTACTGTGAACGGAGCAGATGGCGTAAGGGAATCAAGGATTATATAATAATTTTTCTCTTTATTTGCAGAAAAAAGGTGTTTTAAACTATTTAAAAAAATTTTGTTCTGTAAATCGAAAGTCTATTCTGTCAGCTTAAACTGCTTGAATGCATTACCTACGCTTTAAGATTTGTAGGGGCAGATAAGTGTTAAGTCTTACCTTAGGGTGAATCTGGACAGAAATTAGTATCTTCTCACGAAAATAGGAAATATTTATTCTATATTTATTGATTTACTGTTATGCTTCAGTGAAGATTTATTTCGCCAGGCGTAAAGTAAAATATGTTTCTTTTAAGATCAACTGCAGTTCTTTCAATCATTGAACGACGAAATGATAGGCGTAGAATCGTTCGCAATAAAACATATTTCCGGTCTTCTATCATTTTCACTGTGTCTAAAGACATTAGTTTTTCTTTTTAACTCTCTATTTGTTGACTGCATACAGTGTAGGTACTGAAAACTGCAAAATAAATTAACACCTTCGGGAATCTTAGCTGTGAACATTTTGCATGTACACTGTACAGTCTCGTGTAAGATATATCTACCATATCATTTACGCTTTCTCATCGGGATTCTAAAACATTACAAAACAGTTCAGTGGTGAAACAGCATGTTTTGCCTTCAAGCTATCAAATAATGAGCGAGATTCTTGTGAGTTCCAGACACAGGATGCTTGTAAATCTGAAATTTTATTTTAATTTATTCTTCGTTTCCCCTTTCTTGTGCAATCATTGACCTGGCTGTGTCATACTTTGGCATGAGATATAGCATCGCCTGAGGGGCGTGGCCCCATGAAAAGGTGTGGCCAATTGAAGAGGAAACGAATGAATAGTGTTGATTAATCAATTCCATATCGCCAATTTAAATGCTAGGTCAGCATTAAAATTCCAACGATCGAACTTTCATGAACTTTCAAATGCAGGTAAATGGGTGAAATTTTAAATATAAGCATATAGGTGATGCAATCAACACCTTTCGTCTAAAAACTGTGTTTTTGCACTGAAATTCGTATTTCAGAATAATGTGCTCCAAGTTTGTCGACCACTGTTCCCCAGTCATTTGACGTTTAGCAAACGTCTTTCCCTCCGTAGTCCACTACAAGTCATTGTATCTTTAAAAAGCAAATTCAACTTTAACTTTCCTAAAAATATATTCCTTCTTCCATTGCCATTCCAAACCTCTCTCATCGTCTGGTAATTTAAAATTCTCGCAGGTTTTTTCGAGCAATCTTCCCAGTGATCCTCTTCGTACCAAATGCTACCTTATTTATTTCCATGTTCCTTCTTGTTCCATGCGCAATTATTTTATTTATCAAATCTCTAAATTGAAGATAACTGTGTACCCTCTTTCTGTATTCCTTTTTTGTTATTATTTTACGAGTTGTTTAATTATTTTTGTATCTTTTCACATTTCAAACATTTACAGTTATCATCCATCGCAATCGGCCACCCTCAACCCTTTCTTTACACCATCTGTTTTTGAAGGGATCCTCGAAAGAATGTATGACTTATTTGAACAATTTTTCTTGGACCTTTTTCACAAGCCAGTTTAAATACAGACATTTACTTATCCTGCCTTACATAAATAAAGACATTTATTACTTATTCTACTCCCTCCATTAGTCCATAAAGCCCTATACAAACGTTCTATATTGTGATATATGGTCGTTCCTTCTGTCTCTTTGTGCATGGCTTGTTATTAAAATAATTTTTACATGTTCTATTCTTTGTTTTTTCACTGGTCCTATTTTTCTTTTGTGGTGCTTTTGAGGAATTTTCGACAAAATATATTATAAATCATATCCATAGTTATTTTATCGTGCCGTGTGTTTCTTTCACTTCACTCGAGTTTCAAAGTTTCTCTCCGTCTTGAAAAGTCGAAAATAAGCTTCTTTACTACTTCATTGGTCCTCTTTTGCTAAAAATGCAAACATCCATACGGTCTAAGTCTCATTTAAAGCACCTGATGTTTTCAGTTGGAGTGACTGCGCAAATAACAGTTATTTTTCGTACGTTGGGTTTATGATTAGGTCTGCATATACACTAACCGCACATTTACTCGTAAAGAGATTTTCACACCATAAAAGCAGTAAATAAGAAGAGACACCATTTAGTTCAACTGGTCCATAAATACCAGTCACGGGTGTCTAAATATCCGTTTCCTGTCCGAAGCTCTTTTCTTCAACTGCGTTATCCCAGATATTCCGATAGTTGACGATGCCCATTGGAAAAGGTCTTGTCGGTTTTGCCGGGAAGGATATAAAAATCATCTGCCCACTTAGCGAAAAGTTCGTCCCTTATTCGGACTCTCGTGACGATAAATTTTTGTTCTATTTTTTTTTAAGCTGACATCGTATACTCCTGTTTTTATGGCAGGGATGGAACATGTTTGACTATGCCCTCATTTGAAATTTGTATCGAGTATTTAGGTTTTAAATAAAGCGATAAAATTTTATCCGTGTCAAATGGTTCCATGGTGGTCCAGGTATTTCGTGTTCCATCCCCTCTTTTTACTACTGTTACTAGAAACATTTGTCTATGCTTTGAACAGTTATGCTGTTAAATGTTTCGATAAATTTCAACATCGACCCCTAACATATGGTGCGAGTCTCTCTTTGATTTTGAGCGAACGTTGACTAGTTATATTTTCGAATTATTAAAGTAGAAGATTATTTCTTAATTTTTCATTTGTTATTTACTTTTAATATTGCCTTTATTTTGTTCCGCTCAAGGTTTACTTCCTCGGCAAATGTTATGAACTAATCCTCGCTATCATCGTCTCTCAATCCCTAACTTTTTTTATTCAATAAAAAAACGGCAGAAGATTTATTGCACTAGAAATATTACCATGTAAGCCAGCTCTGTTGCCTTTTAGTACATCGTATTCCTCACCTACGCGTGTATGCTAATGTAACGCATTTGGAGTGCGACGGTAAAAAAAAAGCACGGGATTAGACTTAACTTAGCTAATTAGCATTTCTGGTGACAGATTTCCATAAAATTCTCCTTCGTTCTATAATGAGACCCCAACTTTAGCATAACAGTCCAGCTTGAAATTTAAGTTTATGTGTATTACGCGACATTTTGCCGTCATTGGTGAATTTTTTTTGGGGCGGAAAAGTTTCACTTCGCGTGTCGGATGGAGTCTTTCTTCCCCTGCCTTTCATAGCAAAAAGGCGTTGCCTCTGTGAATCGTGTGGAATATGTTATTTCCATAAATAAATATTCACTTGACATAAACAAAGTTATCCGTCTAAGAGAATTTATTATTATCCGTCTAAGAGAATACGCTTAATAAGTTTACTATTTAAAAGTTATCCGTCTAAGAGAATACGCTTTGAAATGATATTGAAATAACTGGATTTCAAGCGCTAAGAGAAGCATAAAATCCTTTTTATTTTATTTAAACTGTGTGGTCGAGTGTAGTTTAGAATTCAAAAATATTGCAACGGATTTATCGGCGCCTCTTTCCCCGGAGTTCGGAAATGGAGTTTCGGTAATTTATGTATGCCTGGAAGGAGGGGAATTTGAACAACGTCCCCATCTCTCTCAACATTTTTACTAATATATCATTTAAGGCAAATGTATTCTGTATATGTGAAATGTTTAATACTACATGAATTGTACAGCTCGTGTCACATACAGAAGTCCACTCCCAGAATTTTAATTTACTGAGAGAAATCTTTTCTTAAAAGAACAAGCTAGTTCACACGCTTGGCTTGGACATTGTTAACTCAGAATTGATTACATTTATCTGCACTATCTTTAATTAGGATTATAGAGAGACAATATGTATTTAAAAACAGAATATAAATGCACTGAGTTATAGATAATTTCTCATTATTCACCATGGTTTTGTCTTTTTGACTCCTTCTTTATGAAATAAATCCAAGTATATATTACTGGAAAGGTCCATGATTTTATAAGAGCTTGGGTATTAATATTATTACCATTCATTTATTAGTAATAGTTTTTGCTTTATTTATAAGGTTAATATGGTTTCGTTCCAGTTCATATGATTTCTCCAACTGCTATCATATTTCAATGTTTAAAATTATTTTGGACATTATTTTTATGTTTTTTGTCGTTAATTTCTACAATGAAAATTGGAAATAGATATCCTAAAAAGTCATGATTTAAGTTCCTAAGACTAATATTTTGCTCTTCAGGCTCCTCGACATGAAAAGTGCCGGCTGAAGTTAATGAAGCGGAGTATACTCTAGTCTGCTTCCATGGGTCAAGTTCTGAGAATTCTTCAACACACCCATGAAGCTAGAGGTAAGGAGTTCAATATTTACATATCACTTCACTTATAAAACTCCTAAAACTAGCTAATTTTATCGTATAAAAATATTTTGGTCGTATGTGTATGCCCAAAACCGTCTACTCGTCTACCACTTCCCTGCATTTATGATTTGTAGATTTTAAAACATTACTCATCTCAACAACATTTTTTAAATACATACATCATTTCAGATATATTTATGCTGGATACATGAAATAGATAATGCTATATGAATTGTGCAGCTCGTGCTACATACCAAAGGTGCACTTCCAGAACTTCAACTTACTTTGAGAAACCTATTCTCGAAAGAACTAGCTTATTCACGCGATCAGCTATTTCAGACTACTAGATCTCGTGAATATCTTGCAGGTCGGCGAGACAGACGTACTAGATTTTGTGAAGTATCAACTTTGTTAGGGCATAATTATAGTAGAAATTTAATTAAATAGCCAACATACTATAAAAGTAACGTTTTTGTGCAACTGTCGACAGCAAACACTACCAAAACTTTATCTGCGTAGGTTCTCGCGTTGTTTTAAGCGAATTCTTTTCTTCTTACAGATATTGCTTTTGATTTTATTGGTATGTTTTGGATCAACGACTTGTTCTTCCGTTTGACCCGGATATAAACTGATTTAATTCATGCTCCTCTGCTACTGGGACTCCCATTTCGAGAATATAATTCTTTCTCAGATTCCAGTTTTGTGTTCCCAAAATTTCCTACCGTTGTCGTTACATCCTGGCGAACTGATCCGGTTCTTTTGGCTTGTAAATGTCTACTTTTGATGTTAAACCACTATTTTGGTCTGCGTGAGGTGGTTTCCTTTGGTATATTTCATTTATTATTCTCCATCTTCCTTTCTCTACCATTAGAGAGCGAATATATACTGGCGATAAATTTGGAGCAGCAAAGTCGTTAGGTGATATGCGTTAGTAAAATTCTTTCACATCGATTTGAAAGGAATTGAGGCTGTATCCGAAAGTCCTGTTCTCGTCACTGAAAACCAAGGTGACGCTAATAAACATAGCGCGTCAGCCCTCAATACTACTCTTTGAATTCGGATTTTTGTTGGCTATTCGCATTTTATGTTTCAAATACCACCATCAAAACAGCCAGTTTATGGTGGAAATGGTTTGGAAATAAACAATAATGATATCGATTCCACAATTTTGTTATTTAAAAAAGGATAAGTTTGCTACCGAAACAATGTTCCTTTTGACTGGATTCAAATCCGGATATTTCGTTTGCAAATCAGGTGTTCTATGTGTCACAACACTGCCCTTCCTTCAAAAATAATTTCGCTGGAGATGATTTCCTCTATAATAGCTATTATACATTCATATGAGCTTATCACTTTCTTTCTTGGCTTTCTAAAGTTTTGAAAAATAAATAATAACTGAAAATGAATTAAATTGGTCTCTCTGGGTTACTCTTTTCAGTTGAAAGCTGAAAAAACTAAAAAGGTTTTAGGCAGTATTTAAATTTGAGTAGTGTACCCACTTTAACGGTTATGTCACGGGTTAAGCCGTGGGTCTGGGTTCGTCGGATTACTGGGCGCCAGTACGGGATGCTGGGTAAGGGGGAAAAATTATTCTGCCCGTACTCGTAATGGTCACTACTCCCCTGTTGGAGAAAGTAATAGGGTAGTTTCCTTCATCTAAGAAAACAAAAAGCATTGATTGCGATTCGTTACCCACCATTATTGTATTCATAATATACAAATTATTTGGTTTTATAAATCACAGTTTAGGCGAATGGCAATGGCCAATTTTAACCGCAATTGAAAAAGGCCAGATTGGCGCCCCTGCGATGCCACTCTCGCGTGACGTCACAGGGACCTAGTTTCTATACGAGTAGATAGGAGTTTTGCATCGTCTGAGATTACCAATGCATGCATGAGGCACAGACTTCAGGGAAACATCTCTTAATAATCACCTATTAAAACTGCCTATGGTAGGAAAGTTTCCTTCGTTTGATAAGGTATTAATAATCCAAGCCAAGCCAATTAAGCCAAGCGCTACCTGCTAGCAGGGTACTCTGCCACCTGCTAGCAACCTGCATCGTATCAGCGCTCAAAGCCTCGCCCCAAGGTCACCTCACAATGCGACAGCGGGAACCAGACTGACGTCACACGGGCTTCTCCCATCATTCATACTTAGCCGTCGCGTTTTCGCGCGCTTGAAAATTTTACTTTTCATTTAATCGCGAAAAATAGATATCGTCATTTAAAAATCTAAAAGCGTGAAATGCGTGCTCCAGGAGTAATATTCTTTCGATTTAGACAATAAAAAAATAATAGGAAACCACCCTATTCCCTAAGAAAGTTGGGAGGATCGCCCTAGCGACCAAACCACTCCCTTTTCAATACCGGGAATTGGGGGCAAGGGGAATGGGATAACAAATAAGGAATACACTTAACCTCAACTAACTACTCTCCTGGCACTAGCCTCGCAAAAAGAAAAAAAAACAACACTGCCAAAGGAAAATAGCTGACTCCCTACGGCAATCCTCGCACTCACGTCTCATCGGAACGACTCACTACTCTCTGCCCCTCGGGCTCACGTTCCGTCCACCGTCCGGTGTGCCCTCCGCTGTCGGGGGTAGAATCCTATGAAGACAAAAAAGTGGCGAGCGTAGTAGCGTAAGGCCTCGGGTACGATACGAGCGGCGGGCGGCGAGCGGCAAGAGGCGAGCGACAACCTGAGCGGCAGCGGTGGCTACAATACGAGCGGTAATTTTCATACCGCTCTTCGAATTTCTCTCGTTGTAGTGTCAGTGTATTTGAATATGGCAAACAGTGAGGACGGCGTCAATATATTGGTACTACCAGATAATTATCTTTTAAAACAAAAACATAGTCTTCTCGTCAGTGTACAGTTTTTGAAGTTGTTATGTTGATTATCTTTATCCTTACCCTTGGGGCTACAACCTTGTCGCGGTGGAAAGGCCTGCGCATTCCTATGATCCCTAGAGCTGCACTGGCGGGATTCATTCTAAAATATTCCCGTTAGGGCCACCCATGCCAGATAGGTCGAAGGATAGGAGCCAGACGAAAGGTAGTCCACGTGATGGTATCACGTAAATAAAGACTGGCAGCCGTCACACCACGGCGTGTGCTGATTTTATTTCCCTTTGTAAACCCTGTGACTTCGTCACCATAATTATTTCAACGGCAACATCTCTCGTGTTCCCTCATATACCTCTTCATCCACCCGAGTTTTCTATACTTTCTCCATTTTTCATCTCAGTCGTCAAACTTCCCGCTGGTTTTTCCAAGTGTTTTTATATTTCATGGTTATTGTAGCCTTATTTGACACGCCCTTAGCATCGCCTTGTATCATCCCCATTTATATTCTCAAATGTTTGAAGCATGGTTTTCCTCTTGTTATCTTCCGTCTTTTTCCGCAGAAAACAATCTTCCGGTCGTATCTTGCGGGCCGACAATTTTTTTTCCGATTTTGCAATGCGAGGCTCGTATTGGCAATTAGTTTCCAGCGATTCTCCTGGGTGGTCTTTCTCTACTGACAATGAGCCATTTCTCCGAAGAAAATCCTTTCCTTTTCGCCCCTTTTCTCGTCGTCTGTGATGCTTCCCGTGCGGTGACGCCGATCCACCGCCCGGTGTCACGATGATTTGCTGGGTGGCGACCATTCTAAGGAGCGAAGAAACCCGTTGTTGAATTCGAAAAGTTGCCGCTCGCGGGATGAGATAGCACGTATTGCTTGAGGCCGTATCGTCTATTTACTAAGAATACTATGTTATTTTGATTTTCTATTTGTTCTTTATCGTATAGCGATTAAAAACTTTAAGTTTTCCCTGCTCTCTTTTCTCTAAATTGCATTATAAAATATGCAATTTTATATAGACTCTTATATAAAACCTGTATTAGTATTATAAAATCATTGATGACAAATAATCATTATCTCCCTTCCCTTTCCTCGTCTATCATCAAATTCTTCCGCTCAGTTATAAATAACTTTCGGCAATATAGATCGCATAAGTTTTTAAAAAATTCAAAATTGTTGCAAAATAAATGAATCGTGACCAAGGGAGAGTATTTTTTACTGAAGTGACTCCTATCATTAAAGGGAAACTAACAAGGGAATTCATGATGCCAGTGGCGTAGCCAGGGGGGGTGGGGGGTGTCCAGGGGGTCCGGACCCCCACCTCCCCGAAATATGCAAACACAATTATTTTCCTTTATAAAAGGAAACAAAATATTGAAAAATCAGGAATTTATAAAATATTTCTTTAAAAATGAAGTTTTTTCCATTATGAAAAGTGTTAAAATTAGTTAAAAACTCATTGCTTAGTATTCTGTTTTTCAAAAATTTTCCCCCCTGGTTTTGGACGCCCCCCTCCCCCCGAACGAAATTCCTGGTTACGCTACTGCATGATGTACCAGGTTGTGACATCTCTTTCCCACTTCTTCATCAAATCAACTTCTAATATTAGTTTCATTCGGTCTAAAAAATATCAGTGGTTCAAAAATTTCCCAAAGAAATAGCTCGTTTTCATGACATGAATCGTAAATGAGGAAATTTTACTCGTTTGAGATTCAGGAAAATGTTGAGCAGGTCTACTCATTAAGTCCTGAATATATCAATGTGAGGGCTTAATATTTAATCCAGCTTAAAGGAAATCGGACCGATTGAACGGCAGTTTCGGACATTTTTATGGTATGAGGTAGGGGGGCAAGAAGAAAGATTTTTTGTGAAAATTTGGAGTAGAAAGTTTCGGAGGTATAAGGTCCGCCTTCTTCCACTCCCCTTTCCTTTGAGTCATTGGAGAGCGCCAATCCCCGGATTTCTCTCCGTTGGTGGGGCAGACGGGCTTTGCCGTCCATCGTGTCATATTACCGTCTCCAATCTCGCTCCACCCCCTGTGCCATGGGCTAAACTTAAAATTCCTGCCTCTCTCTTCTTAGACAGCAAACCGGTAGTCACTCCCCTCGCCCCCGTTCATGAAAACGATCCAGTTGTTTGTTTTTGCGAAATTTTTGAACCACTGGTTCGACCGAATGAAACTAATATTAGGAATAGGAAGAATGACGGCTTTTCTTGAATGTTGGTGGAAAGAATGTGTCTAATACCATCAAATTTTACTTAATATGACCAAATTCTATCAAATCTAACTTAATTTGGTCACAATTAAAAGAATATTTGTGGGCCATTCAGCCAAAATCGTAGATGTACCATTTTTTACTAATATATCTTGCTTAGAAATTGAAGTATGCCTTGCTCTGCGGGTTGATGGAATTATTTATTGAAAGTAAGGCAAGAGCTCACCCCAGACTAAGCCTAACAGGTATGAATTGCACTAATTCATGGTTGTTCCTTACCTTTGGCCACCTCGTATCTTAAAGTGCATAGTAGGAAATTTTCATGGTAACAACTTTACTAAGATCCATTGATTAGATTTCATAAAACCTATGATAGCTAAACAATGAAGTAATTCATACTTTTTTTGAGGTTTGTATCATGCAAAGTGAAACAATTATTAGTTTGTGACATAAATTTGGAACTTTTCAAATGAATGAAGCAAGACTGGTTACATAATCAGAGTTATATTATTTTATTTAAGTTATCTGATAAAAAAATTGCTACTACTATAATAAATGCTTATACTGTGAACTAATTTCTAGCTTCTAGAATAAATTATTTTATTTTTACTGCATTTTAATGGACCTGAAGTACTTTTTGAGGCTAAAATTCTCCCAGTTTATGTGATTTCAAAATTACATCACAAGCTTTAAGTAACTACGCGTACGTGAATGAATCCTTCATTCGTGATTTAATGAATGGCATGAATAAAAGAGAATCAAGTACAGCCTCGGGGATGGGTTTGAACATACTCTCTCAACTCAGACTCAACCTGCTTCGAAATCTTTTTATCATATCTCGCTAAAATGGGAAAGACAAAAGAAATCGTGTTGGTGTGCTCCACCCTGGTTTGAGAGAAACCACGGCCTGTCAGTCACGCCCTCCCTTGTCGAATTCGTGAAAAACGCCCCTCACAGACAAATATGGATTTTTTTCATTTTCATTTGACACATACGTGTATGGATTTAATATTCCTCGCCCTTGTGGGTTTGAAATCTGCGTAATGATTTTCTCTTTTCTGCATCAATTCGTTCGTCGGCTGTGCTCGTGAATGTGTGAAACTCGCCATCTCTCCACGCCTATTTCTTGTAATTTCCCGCATATTTTTCTGTAAGGGATGCCTTAATTCACTAAAAAAATACTTAAGAACGAAACGAAAAAAAAGTCCGGAGAATCAGGGAGTGGAAAAGGACTTCATTGGAAAGTTAGTTGCATCAAATTAACCTTAACGTCCATAGCCAATGTTGGTTCCAGAATAGGGACAAAGGGGTCTAAGTAAAGGTTAACCTACTTAGTGGGGGTCCGATTATTATAAAAATAAATAAAATTCTATGTAGTGTAAATTGGTTACCCAAGGGGGTGCTATATCCCCCTTAGCCCCTCCCCCTTGGGGGCTATAGCACCGCCACTGTCCGTAGCCAGTGGTTAAAATCATGATGAGGTGGCAACAACATAAATTATAGTAGATTACCTCTCCAAGAATTACTTATTCACAAGGGGTGGCCACGTACCTTGCTCCGCCTTTTTCAATGCCGTATTTTTTATGGCATCCGGAATGGCAAACGCATATCTAAACTGGTAGTGGTTCCATTGAATGGGCCTTGGTTTGGCTGAAATTAATTAATGTTCATGCGGCACTTTTAACAAGCCTTATATATTTTCAAAATAGTCCGTCCCTCTACAGATGGTTTGGTTGGTGTAGTGGTGAGCGTCGTCGGCTCACGCTCAAGGGGCTTTGGTTTGGTGTCTCGTCACGGAAGTATATTTCATAGTCTTTATTTTGATCATACGGCGACAAGTATTTCATTAATTTTTATCGCAACAAGTATATGCATGAGAGAATTTTTTTCTTAGTTCGGGCTTAGCTTTCCGGCTGTGGCGCCATGCGCACGATTTTGGACTGCTAGTCGCAAGATATGCTCAGCAGTCCATACCACCTTGTCCGGTATAGCCTACAAATTTCTTTATTTCACGGTAGCATAACTGGCTAAAGCACACGGCCGGAAGTCGAGGGATCCGGGTTCGAATCCCGGTCAAGGCGAATGATTTTTTTTTCCCTGTGGATTTTTCGCACGATTTGTGCATTGCGGGTGACTCCCGTAAAGTTATCACCGTAGCTAGTCCCGGTACTCTTAAATTCAAATACAAAAGATTGAAAAGAATTGATTGTATCGTATGACTGTGGAAAAGTTTGAGCAACGATATTGAATCACGATGGTGCAATTGCATCATGTACAGGTGTACGAAAAGTAGACCTAAATAATGAGAGACTGGAAAGAATAAAAAATTTAGTGGTCAATGAACTCGCATTTCGGAAATTTAATGATGGCAGAGCAATAACCGCTCCATCAATCTCAATTGTAGAGGATTTTGAGCTACTAAAAGTGAGTGGCACGCGCGAGTAACATCAGAAGTGGAAGAAGACAAGCAAGTTATTTGGGGAAAAGTGGAATCAGGAGATCTGGATGGTGTATGAGAAATCGGGAAGAGAGTAGCGGCTATCAAGTATGAGCGCGTTCCTCATTCAGTGGGAGGTAAAAAGCTTACATATGGTGGGCGGCTGAAAGCGGCTCGAGTCGAGATACTCGCTTGTCAGTATCGTAGTTCTGGCCGGTGAGATAAAGGAAGCCGTGAATTCCAACGCAGAAAGTGTGCATACGGATAATTTTTCAGACAAACGCCTTTCTTTTTAGCACCTTCAAAGCTACTAAAGCATCGCTTCGACTTTACCCCGTGAATACTTTATGATTAATATCATGTTACTCTATCTAATCCTAATTCGGAAACAATTTAATAGTCCCAAGCTTGTACAAAAAATGTCATCCAATAATTCTTCCGTTGTAGATTTTGTGACTTCTTAGAAATATTTTTTATAAAAAACAACGTTTTTATTTCGAAGTAGAATTTTTCATATATGCACAAGCCATGAAATATTTATTTGACGTATCAATTACTACTTGGTAGGTACATTTCCTACCGGTTCTACGTCCTCTTTTTATTTAAGCTTCTTCACTTTCTTTGGTTAGGATATTTTTGTTCAATCAATTTTCCAATGAAATTTGATGTAAAGAAATTTTTTGATATGACTCTATCATTCTTGTTCCTTTAAAAGATCGCAGTGCCACCATTAGATTTGGGTGGCCATTTTTTTAACTAATCTCCATATTGAATTTTTAATTCTGAATAACAATCGATATACAGTTAAAATCATAATAGAAGTGTTGGGATACCACATTGTCATCTGGTTCCGACTCGTTCTGAAAATTTCTGCTTTGAAGGTAAACGGAAAGTCGGTTAAAATTGAGTTGCGAGATTGGACCTGAACGAGATTACTAACAACATATAAAAACGTTTTTAAAAATTGGCTTGAATTGTGTTCATCAGAGGCTTTCGTTTTCTGTTGTGTCTTGAATTCTAGGGCTTGATCTTTTGCTCGGGTTGATGATCAAATAACCAGAAGAAAGTGGGAACCATTTTTCTAATTGTGACCGAAGTTATCGAAGAAATAGAACCCACAATCTTACAAATAAAGGGGTGGTACGGAATGTAAATCTTAAGATTGATGTTAACACAAAAACAGCCTCTTTGAACTGGCTATCAAAGTGCCGTAAAAATTTAAATTTATGCACATTTCTAAGAGTATGCCAAGGATTGTCGTATTTGAATGGTTTTCAAGACAATAATTTCGTTAATGATTGATTAGTTGATTATTTGTCTTCCATACGTGATACTTAAGATTTAGCGATAGAATTAACGGTGGAACCCCTCACTTTACAAATCCGAAAACTAACTTTCCACATTTATTGTGCTATGTACAGCAGCCTTAAATGTCATTGCACTAAAAATATGTTATGAGTGGAAGGATAGCACCGGTACACTCTCGTTAACTACTTCTGATGGCGCGTTTGGCCTTCACTATCCTTTCAAGGAATTTGAATGTCCCCAGCCTTTCGCCACAGAGTTTCGACGGGGGCGTTGTCCCATCTTCAATTGAGGTTACATAAGAATGGCGAAGGAGTTCTCTGCTTTCGGTTCCCCCTACCCTGATTGAATCATAACGGATCCGTTTCTCAAAATTTCGTTTCGCCCACACTCAAAATTCATTATCGTCCGCGACAAGTTGAATCGCAAAACTCACTCCCCTGGTTGCCACGATGGCCCTTTCCACAGAATCGTGAAATGGGCAAAATATATTTACTTGCCACTTTTCCGGCACCAGCATGTATCTCGAGTTATATTTTTGGCCTTTTTGTTTCACCATCATCACTGGTCAACCAATCAATCAAACCAATAGTTGGCAATCCTAAGATTGGCTTGACGTAGCTCTTCACTCAATTCTCCTATCAGTAAATCTTTTCACACCTATGTATTCCTAATCTTTCACATCTCTCTTTACCTGTTCCATATTAATTTTGTTCGAAGTCTTCCTTTTCCGTTCTTCCCATTCACTTGGTCCCTCGAAGGTAGTCTTCACCCTGCCATCATGTCTCTATAGCGGACAAAAATTGTATAAATTATCCCTTTACCTAAATATATATTTCCCCTATAATTATGTTCTCATTCTTCCATTATAGTGTGGCTCTATTACAATATTTACTTGGAAATGAAATGACAATTTTCCACATTTTGAGACAATTTATTTGTGATAAATGGCGTCTTTATGCTATGTTTCACCTACTATAACGTTTTACTGTAGTTAAACTCTATTCATATCTCCTTGTGAAGAAAATTGCAACTATTCACATTTTTCTATTATTCAAGTGCCATGGTGTGTATCGATTCACTGAATTATGGTGATACTGTTCAGTTCACTTACGACTGGTCTAGTTTCAATGCGCTATCGTTATGATTGACTTGGCAATATGGCTTTTTATCGAAACTATTCATCGCAATTTAAAAGTCTACGAAAGAGTAAAATTGCAATGTGCTTTACGAGTAGGTAATGGCCAATCTTCAACTCACCAAGCTATATATCTTCCCTATTACAGTTTTATATCCCAATTATACATATATGAGGGAGAGGAAAGAATGGAATAGGATTTTTTATGGAATCGAAGGGTGTAGGCCTTTTTGTGAATTGAAGAGGCAAGTACATGAAGGAAGGGTAGGCTGCCAGAATGCCTCTTAGGTACTCAATGGAAACCTACCTTAATCGGTAGAACACTTTAATAATACATATCATTTGATTTTTTTTAACACTTGTGCATGCAAATAGAGTGGAACTCTTCCAAGATGGATGATACACACTCCCATTCGCTATCCTAAACACATAGCACCCGTTTAAGCGAACCGTCTCCATAACTCCTCTTCTCCACCTTTTTCATTCCCTCTTCTTCCCTTGCCAATTTTCTGAATCGACACATCTAACGCAGATAAGGCCGAACTTGATAATGATTCCATAATGTAAGGAGTAAATTTTCAGTGCAATTTACTTCACGCGTTTGATTCATTTTGATCTATTCCTTCAGTTTCTAGATTAAATTCAACCGATTAACGCGTCATATGGTGGAAGTTTGACTTATTGAATTGAAAGGTAGTAGCACTTTTCATTTCATTATTTCTAGATAAACTCTAGTGCCGAGGTTTTGTTAATTTTCTTCGATTTTGATGATTCCCACACGACGTGCAAAGTAAATTTAATGGAATCATTTTTTTATGCTATCTTTATAGATGTAAAATATTGCCTTGCATAAATTGAAAGGAGAATACTAAGCATGCATCGAAGTAATTAAGAGCCCAGTGAGCGAAATAGAATATCTGATCTGTTAACGCGTACGATATCTCGTCCTCATTAAACACCTGTCGCGATAAGTCGGTACGGCAGTATGAGAAATGTAAATCGCAATTACCTCAAGGGTTTTTTGTACTCCTGACGAACAGGTTCAGTCTTGCAACCTAGCATGGCGCATGTCATGATTGTATATATCGGGCCTGAAAAAGCTGGTCGTTGTATTAGACCACTGTAACTGGTTACCCGATTAACTCCGGCAAACAATGTTGTGCTTCCATGTATTTTGGTGTTCTGCCGTGATTTGTTCATGGTGAACTTTTTCCTTGATCAAAATATCTAGCGAAAAAAATGTTGAAATATTAATTATGCTCAATAGTTAAGACTCGCTGAAGGTGATACGTTGAATACTTTGCTAAAATCACACATTATAATTCAGAAAGAGGCATGGTAGCGTATGTGTAACTTTGAGTAGTGATGGAGAATTTGCCCATTTATCAAGAGTAATATATGTATCGTTAACGGAGTAACTTATGGACATTCATTTATCTATTAAATGCCCATTTTGAAAACAGTTTTCTAGCGTCCAAATATGGAGATAATGGAACCTAAGACTAGTAGAATCGGTCAAAAACTAAAATAAAATGTTATTCACCAAGGTATTTATACAAACTAGACATGCGCCGGATGATAGCTTTCAATATTTCTCTCATAAAAATCGATACAAAGTTAAGAAGTGGCAAAGGTCAAGCTAAAATTTGAATGAAGTAGGTTATAGGAAAAACATCGAGATTTTGCCTAAAAAATCGCTCTAAATATTTATAAATTTGAGATTAATTCTTTGAAACTTCTCCATTATTGAAAATAAAAGTTTTTCACTTCCTAAAGTTTCACTTCCTATTTACATTTAGTGGACACGATCCGGATTCCCGGCGATAGTTGCATCCCGGGATGTGACCTTTTAGCATAAATAGTGAATTTTACGGTGTGTAATACCCGTGCATAGAACACCAGAGCTATCTTACTTGATAGCTCTGGTGTTCTATGTAAAGTAGTAATAATCATGGATCATCTGATTTTGTTCGAAGCAATTTTAAGTTCGCAGTTTGATATTCGCTGGCAAAGCCAAGTGTAAACAAAAGAAACTTAGTTATAAATATAATTTTCACCCATCGTTAGCAAATTGGGATTTCAAATACAAATATATGGAAAACTAATAATAATATTGGCTAATACAAATACGTGGTGTCAATAAGATTAATAATTCATAGATTCAAGTACTCATTTTAGAGTATAATTTCACATTGAGAAAATGAATTCAACATGATGTAGAACATACACACCAAGGATGAAATTCGCCATGAAAAAGTTGTTTGGCACAGTCAGGAATCGAACCCGGATCTCCTGATTTGTGATGTTACTGGTAGCATATCTTAACGGCAGTCGGGAGATCCGGGTTCCATTCCTGGCTGTGCCAAATGATTTATTCATAGCGAATTTCTTCCTTGATGTACATAACACTGCATCCGTACGCTTGCCTGTGTGCATAGTCACCTGGTCTATGTAGTGCTATGATACAGAATTGTCATTAAACGTTTATAGATTTATATAAACTGGAAATGTTCTTATGAGAGATTAATTTAAACATCGATGACTCTTGTTCTTATATTGCTCATCGAGTGTCCTAGCAGTTACTTAGTGATTGATGCGAAGATATAGATTTCACTTCGCATTGAATACTCTTCGCCAATTTCTCTTTCTCTCCGCTCCCAATTAATAATCTTTTCCTTGAATGTCCTTTCTACAACGTTGCCTCATTTTTCCTCTCGCCAACCGTTTCTTGCACACAATTCAATCTACATCACACATCTGTTTGTTCGTTCGACTCTCATTCGATTTCTCTCCATGACCAAAACACAAATCACACCGTCCGCTTTGCATTTCCCGAGCGTATGTTCACCGATAACTCATGCCTTCTTCCTCACACGCGTCGCTTAATCATGCAAGGAAATAACTTCGCATCTTCCGCGTTGCTTTTTAGACGGTCTTCACTCTCTTCGGTAGCAAGGCATGAATCTTGTTCACATGCCTTTCCCAGTTACAATCTGGTAATTTCGTGAATGGCTTTTCCAGTGTTCTGACCGCACCCGGAAGTGTTTCCTGGTCATTTGCGACTTCATTCTGTCCATCGATTTATTCACAGATACGCTGGTACTTAAGTGGTTTCGTGTTTTTGTGAATGTGAAAGTTCCAATTGTTTGACATTCGATTACACATGCCCAAGGTAATCTCTAATTTCTCTTCTCACTTCATTCGTAATTAGCCTCTAAAATACTGAGTTAGAGTGAACAATCGTTGCAACTTATTTTCTAAATTTCTTTTCAGCTATTTTTTTGGTAAGTTTCATAATATATACATGCATATTAACTTAGGCGCCGTTGTAGAGGTTTATGTTGGGTTAAAATTATTGTTAAGCAATAAAGATGAAAGAAATAAGAAAAGGTGCATACTTTTTCCCGATGATTAGTCGTTCACGAGAAATTAAGGGAGTCTTAAAAAGTATACTGGATGATCGAAAAATAAAAATCGTGCCATTCTTTCACTTCGCCCATCAAAATGATTGGCTGGGCTGTTTTATGTAGCAGTGATGAAACGCATATTACCTCTAGCCTAGCTCCAAACGATAGTAGTTTCTTCGTGAACTAACATAGTGGTCACGTTATCTCATCCTTTAGTCGCATAGTGAGACATTTTATTTCCTTTCCTCGGGTGTTGAAATTTCCCAGCAGATCCGCTAAGCCCATTTTGCCCAAATCTCTTCGCTCTGATAAAAATGTTATCAAAAAATAATATTGTTCTTCGAACTTCACATTAGTCTGAGTGAAGACATAATCACATCCAGGTGATTTCGAAGAATCGGCTGTAGATCCGGAACCTTTCAATTTTAAGATTTATGGTGTGTATGTCTTTATTTTTTATATCGTACATTCTTATGTCTTTGCGGAACCAAACATCGAGTGAAAAAGAGGGTATTATGGTAGCCATTGCGAATCCGTTTCAATTTGAGATGCAGTAATTCAAAAACATTCTTTGAGTAAGTATTAGTAGGTTTTATTTATCTCCGAAATGCTGGAATTACCGATCTCGCCAGAGCAATAACTGAATGCCATATTTATTGTAAGGGTTCGTTTACAAAATGAATGTTGCAATACCAAAATACTTCTCATTCAAGTATCTGGAATAGCTTCAAAAATACAGGGTGTTTCCGAAGGAATCTGCAATAATTCAGGAGGTGGTAAGGGAGACAATTTTAAGCATTTTTGAGATATTTAGTAGTGCATTATGATTTCCACTCAATGTTTGCTCATAACAGAGTCTTATCCCTTGTCCACCAATTTTTAAATACTTTTTCCATCAATTTCTATACCTAATTCTGTTTGGAAAGAGGATCACTTGTACCCCTTGGTTCTCACCCCCACAGTTGTCTGAAATTGATTAATCTTTGAGCTTAATTTAAACGAGAGGTTTAAACGAGTACTATCAACCACACGATTGCGCAATGTCACCCATTTTGAGATTCATCAAAAATCCAGAATATTAAATAAAATGTGGAAAAGGATGGATATCCAAGAAAAACCGTTTTCATTCTAACTGTGAATTGTGTTAAAAATGTTTGCATAGCTCAGCTCAGTAACTATGGAGATGCGACCCCATGTTTATAGACCAAAAACGATTAAAATTGTCTAACCCTGCAACCTCCAGAGATATCCAGATATTGGAGATACCTACTGGAAAACCCTGGATAGCTGGATGTATTAAACTTTATGTTATGTACCACCTCATGTTATTGCTGGACCTTTGTCAATTTTCAGTGAATATTTAACTACCAATGTGCCTTTGTTTTATGTACCGCATGCCAAACTTTAAAGTCCACGATTTGCACTGACCAATAATTTCTGACGATCGCACCGCACCCTTCCAATTTCAATGTTCTTTACCGCCTTTAGTGAATGAGAAATGAGAGAAATTAACCTTCTTCCTCCCTTCTGCAAACCCAAAGTAGTAAGGTCGCCTGTTTGGTTCGAATTTTTCCGGCCGCCATCGTGGAAAGCGCTGAAATGGTGCCGGGCGGAAATTTCACGAGGCATGCAAAATGGCTGCTGGCCGGGCGGGAATTTTTCCATCTCTTTCGCATCGCCAATATTTCAGCCAATTCCCTGTCACTTCGCTGGTACCTTATCACTTTTAATTGACTTTTCTCTCAAAAATTGACATTCATAAACACTGAAAACACTCGTGCATAGCTTTTAAGTCCTCTTACACCTTCACCTTACCTTTACTCCAAAAGTAAACAAATATATAGATGGTCATAGTTAGAAGATGTCAGTGGTCACCTTTTTGATTCGTTTCTCGATATAGGCATAGTAAAGAGTTAGTATTATTGTTAGTCATTGAAATCTTCCACGTGCTAACCATTATAATTAATATTTCTATCTTTTGTGCCCTGAATCAGAGGAAACTGTTTATTTATTGCGATTGCTGTACCATTTTCTTCAATGAATCCAGAAGTACTCCTTCGACGCATTGTTTTATCCTCGAGTATACCTAATTGATACATCTGCCAACTTCTTGTGATGCTATATAGCCATGATGTGAGTTTTAAATGTTGAACCATACGATGAGGAGACCTTCTTATTGAGAGAATTTTTCCGTTTTCCCATGCATTCCCTTTAATGACAAAACATATTTTATTATTATTTATTCCATCTTAATCATCATTATCATTGTTTTATTCTCAGTAAGGTAGAACCTGAAATTCGAAGTACTGCATTCATTACATAGATTAACTGTGTAACAGCTAGATAAAATGGCTTAATATTTTATAATTAATAATTAACGTTAATTTTCAATCAAATAACATAGCTGTACAGTGTATGAATTTTATTCAAAATTTAATAATCCAGTGGTACGAAGAATGGCTTTCATGCGGATTGACGCCATGTCTCAGAGGCATTTAAGAATTTTCTGTGAAACGGTGGTGAAGCTTCATAATCATATAGTTAGGGATGAATTTAAAAACTAGAATTAGTGAGTGATTCCACCCATTTTATTTAAACGTAATTTTTAAATATGTATAATTGTTGACAATGAACATGGCAACGCTGTATAGCTGGCAACAAATGGTAGTTTCACACCGATTTGGCACCTTTGTTTAATTGCGCTTACTCATTGAGTTCCGTTGCATTGTAATAATATTATTCACTTTATTTGCCTGTGTTCTTGACCTTAAATTATTAATTG